>NW_009649951.1:553056-557544 GCF_000708025.1 Charadrius vociferus
GGGAAAGAGAAGTAGTACTGTTTATCTCAGTTTCTTGAAGCCAGCAATTCTCTTTTTCCTACATTGTCTATACCTGCGAAGAGAAAAACCCTTTGTTTACAATTTACTTAACAGTGAAAATAAGTACCATTTATTTGTAGTAGGTAGTAAATATTATTTATTTCTAACAAATGCATATTACCTTTCTAGGCATCCTTTCCAATCTAATTAAACCAAAAAAGAATCCGCTTCATAGTAACCACCAAAAAGTATATTCATTACTTTTATCTACACCTAAAGAAACCACATCAAAATTCTGTGCTTGGAGAAAAAGAACACACTTCAGTCCACAATGTTTTCATGGCAGATTAAAATTCTTCGGTATGCTCCCTAAAGATTTTTATTAAGCAAGACCTTTAACGCACTTAACAGAAGTTCAGGTTTTGTAATAGCTCTTCATTAAGGTTGAGTTCAAAGCAGCCAGCCTTTTGCCTTATTACCAGAAAATGCTGGTCAGGGAGCTTTGAGTTTAACACCATGTTATCAAAACCAGTCAGGATTAAGCCATGGGATATCCCTATAATTACTTTACCTACAATAAACCTAGGCTTAATTGGAGAAATAGTCTGTCAGGCTCCCAATTTTTATAATGTATCTACCCAAGTAACAGGAAAAGATGATCCCATTCTCCATTTTCTCCCCATTTTTCTTTAACAGTGGTGATAGTTTGTAGTTAAAAATTTCCTACTGAAGCTAAAGATAGATTCTGAACTGATCAATAAAAAATGTATATTTCCAGGTGTGATTCACCGCTTCCTCAGTAGTGTGAGAACCTGGTATTATGTAAAATAAATTAAGCATACTTTTTTTTATGTGAATGTGCTGAGTGACTTGAAACATGATCAGCAAAATAAGGAATAATAATTTAGGGAAACTCCTTCAAGATTTTGACATAATATGGCAGGAATGTAAGGCATATTGAGCTGATTAAAAATCTGAGCTTACGGGTAAGAAATCGCAACAGCTTTTTAGATCTGGGGTACACCTATATCACCTTTGTTTGTTTTAAAATGTAGATATTACGCCACTTAATTGGCTTTCCATTGATTCACATTATGATTTTTCAAAGGAAAGGTCAAGTTCAACAAAAAGCAAAAAAGTCAATGTGTATTTTCTTAATTATCAGAGAAACTTCTCAGCCTTATGAAGAGGGGAGAAAACACTGATGGCAGCAGTGAATTTTGTGGGAATGAATGCTACACAAACTTCAAAATTTTATGGTTCTCTTGTAAACTGACAACTCAACATTAGGGAGACATATCAAAAATCTTGTATCCCTCTGAAGCAGCAAACCTTTATTTTCTCACTCTAATAAAATAACATGAATTATAACAATAGTGCAGATTAAAGTAATGAAGAAGTGTTAATATAATCAAAAACTCTCTAGGGGCTACTGTCATTACCCATTAAAAGATAACTGACAAGTTCTTCTTAATTTGCTATTAATCTTCCATATTTCCCCCACAATTTAATACAGCAACATTTTATTTAATTAGTACGCTCATTATAATTGTTTGTCATAGTGGTTTGTTTAGTTGACACAAGTTGTCTAACACCGACTGTACAGATGGCAGAGTACCAGTGTCTAGTCTCAGAGGAACTATTTGACCACCGCAGTAAAAGAGCAATAAACAAAATAACAACATTGCAGCCCACTCCAGTTTATGTAGGCAGTCAGCCTTTTATCGCTGTAAAACCTTGAAATGGATGTATGAGCGCTGCTGCTATAAACAAAGAGTTGTTTACAGCTTTGGGATGGCAGATACCAGTACTGGCCTAGAAGCTTCAGCAGCCTGAATGTCAGAAACTGACTAATGTGGAGAAACATACTGTGGCTGGTTTTATAGAGAATATGTTTTATAAACCTCAAGGGACAATTTATCACAAATTCATCCACTCTGCTGCAGATTGCTGCTTTAATGTTGAATACCGGATTTCAGTCCACACATCAGCTCAAGCAAAAGAGGGAGGGGAATCAAAGGGTATGCCAGTTTCTCTTCACTTCATCATGATAATTCTTGAATTTCTTAACAGAAAATCTACTTTAAATTCCTATTTTCCCATTTGTACAAAGAAAATATCCTGTGATTTATGGGTAGTTTATTAGAAAAAGTCAAACCTAGTGGCTGCTATATCCTATTTCAATGCTTCCTATTTATTTGCATGCTGTTGTTCAAACGGCATGTATGCCATTTAATAATAATAAAACCCACATTTTATGCTACTAGTAGGCAGGCAAAAATGCATCTGCAATCCCATATTAAAAAAAGGATTTCAAGAGCAAAGAAAGAAAAGCGATTCTGCACACACAGATTTTTTTATTGCCTTGTTAAATATCAGTGTCAGTGGCCAATAAGTAGTCACCGTTTTCCTCCATCCCTTAACAATAATGAGATGGGAGGTAACTATTACATTTATCATTACATTTCCTTTACCTTCTCTCTTTGTACGGTATGTAACACAAACATCAAACTGGCAATGTAAAGTCAGATGCTGAGCATTGCATGGAAACTTTACATTTAAATTTGGGACTAAAATCTGATTTCTTTCCACTAATACCAATGTCATACTAACATAACTCCACAGAATTACACGAAATTAATACGGATGGACAATGTGAGATGAGAACAGAGTCTAACACTAATATCACTTAAGTTTTGCTTCCAAAGTAACATTTTCAAAAACACTTAAGGCAAGTTCCAAATCTGCAAAACAGTACTTTCATGACCAAATTGATACTCTAAATGTTGACTTACATGTGAAAAGTCACTTCAGTTCTTTTTTTTTTTTTTTTTTGGAGAGCTTCGGTTAAAAGCTTTTACACAAGTTGCACAATTTCAATAGCATAACTTCCTTCACATTACATACTGTGCTGGAAAAGTTACATAGCTGCACTCTTCCAAATTTGTAGCTGAGGGTTTATTTGAGTGCCACTTCCATGGGAATTTCAGTTTACAGTGAGGGTTTAGGCTGGTAAACATGTGTAGGCTCACTGTATCCACATGTTTGCCCAGCACTTGTGACGCCTTTGCCTAATTCTGAATCTTCACCTCTCTGAATCTGAAACTTTGGCTTTCCCAAATAGGGAAGAAATATCTTCTCATAATCAGTAAGATTTTGGAAAGAGTTCAAAACAAAATTGGATTTGCTAAATTATATGTTTTTCATAATGGAATATTAGATTAACTTTTAAAAGATGAACAGACAGGCTTTGTTCACCGTATTAGGCATAAAGAGACATCTCTGAAGGGATACACTTACAGGTAGCTTGTGTACCAGTTCGATACATTACTCCTGCAAAGAAAGTATAACTTAAAATCTCATTGAGGCTTACCAGCAGCTTTTGAAACTGGAATGAGAACTTTAGTGAGATATTGAACTATTTTGTTCTGGATGCCCAGAAAGAATAGAAAGCAGAAAGGATAGTCAGTCTCCCTAAATTCAGTGCTCACAAATGCAGATGGCAAGATGAAATATAGTACCAAATGCATAACAGCATATGATTATTAAAACACTTAAAAGATAGTTGAGGAAAAAAAAAAAAAAAAAACCACACAAAAAACTTTCATCTGTTTGTAACACACATCAAAATTATAAGTTTTAAGAGATAGACATAAAAATATTTTAATGTATATTCTATTCTCTCTTTTGAGAGTATAGTTCATGGCAAAACAAAAAGTGCCAAAATGGGAAAAGTAAGAAACATAAAATAAGCCCCCAATTAAAGCAAATTTTCATTCAAAATACCAGCCAAGCATAAAGCTGAAATGCCATTTTAATGACAAAGAGATTTTGAGAAATAAATATAGTTTTTGCAGTAAGTGAGATCTCGCCAAGGGCAAAGTTAATTTGATATTTAAATTATGTGTGAGTCTGTATCTTACTTACTAGATATATACACACTTACTAACAATAACCCTGAGAAATACACCATGTGTCAAACTCCACATTTCATTATCTTTAGAGAACCACACCATAAATCAATTTAGGGCTCTTTTGCATTTAAGAACAGGAATACATTCCCTTGATCGTATTATAGCCTCTATATTATATTTTGAATGAATAATCACTTTATTAGTTAACCACGTTTTTGAGGTCTGTTGTTTTATTCTTTCATTCTAAATAAATCTAACACAAATGTGAAAATTTGAATGAAACCTAGAAAAGATTTCCTTAGCAATAACAGGACATTCAACACCAGTACAAGCTCTCTCATTTTCTGCATTGGGCAGTGTTGACCTCAACATCAGTAAATAACCTTCAAAGTCAACACACCAGTAATGCTCAAAAAGCTGGTTTGAACTTTTCAGCTGGAGGCTAAAATAAGAACAATAATCAGCCCCACTGGCAAAAGGAATGCAGATGGATTGGTAAAAATTACTCTGCTAACAAGACACCACCTTGATTTAATGTCAGGTAATGCATACACATGAGACAATGCCAGCAGGA
>NW_009649951.1:557582-568987 GCF_000708025.1 Charadrius vociferus
AATATACAACCGAGGTTCTGCATGGGAATAACTGCATTTCTGCATTCTTTGAAGCCACCTTATCTTTATTTTGGAAACCTGCTACCATGCTCTGTGACATCCCAGGAAGTAAACCTAGAACTCACCTGTTCCTGCTTCCTCTGGTCAACCACATAACGTATCTAAAATTGTTGGAAGAAGAAAGCTGGTAATGTTTTTCTGACTTCAAGGGCAAAGGCACAAATAACACCTGGAAAGTGTTCTTCAGCTTGAGTCATGCACAGAAGTGCCAGGTTCTCCCAGTCACCTTCTTATGGTTTGCAGCTTCTCATTGTCAAGGCAAAAATGTTCATAAAAATGAGAAACTGTGAATAGTGATGCATCCTGATCAGATGTATTTCTGCTGACCAGCCACCTCACACAATGTGTAATGACTCACAAGGCAGATTTTTGCTCACTGCAATTCAATGGAAGGAGAGGGTGTCCTGTCTATGACTGAGGACAGTCTGGCCTGGCACCAGCTGCGTATCTATGAGCATATGGAAGGGATGGGGGGGTGGAGGGTGGAAAGAAAAAAAAAAAAAAAAAGATTAATTTGCAAGAAGGCTTTCTTGGAAGCATGTGATTACTCAGCAGTAGCATGGGACTACAGTACAGGGAAACAACTTCCCTTGAAAACAGTAGGAGTCTAGTTCTGTGCTGCAGAAGTAGACATGAATCTCTCTGCCAATAAAGCAGTAAGAAAAAAGAAACTGACAACCCTCTGCTACTCATAAACCCCAGAGCACTACCCTGACAGAGATACAAATATTGTCCTGTCTTCCATAAGTGATGCATATGTAACCAAAACGACATACTGGGCCTTTTGAGGGACGTACCATCCCTCAAAACATGCTCATATAATCCAGGACTTCAACAGATAAATGCTGCATATTTATCCCAATTACATTCTTTTTCATCTCACCAAGTATCATATGAACTTGATACCGCAGTTCACTGAGAAATGGTCTGTGAAGCAGTATTACACTAGGTTCTTTTTAATTACGTGTCTTGTTTTCCCAAAAATGGAATATTGGAACCAGTAACACCAAAGTCTAGACATTTATACTAAGGGGTTGTGAAGTCCCACTATCCACTCTGTCACCCTCCACTGCCATCACCTATAACATGACAGGAGCCAGTTTTTATCAGCTGAACAACTGAAGAGCAATGACTGAACACTGACAGGAAACTGAAAGCCAGGTGAAAAAAGCAGGGCTTGGAGAAATGAAAGTTTGGATGCCCCCTGCAGAAGAACGTCCCGAACTTAAGAGGAACAACAACCAAGGTCCTAGCCAGGTTTTGAAGTTAGAGGTCAGAAGACCACCTCAGCATATTTAATTACTGGAGTCATGATACCTTTACCTACTCTGTTGCCTGAGCCCTGTTCTCATCACCAACACTTCCATTACTGCTGGGAGAACAAGATCTTTTATTCTGAGTTGTATACAAGCGTGATACCCAAATGCCAAAATTTTCAAAGGTGACAGAGTCTTAGGCAAGGCTTTCAAGAAGATTTAGATTTATAGACCTTTTTCACAGGAAGAATTCATGGCCTTTAAGACACTTTGACGCATGCTTACATATTGTTGGCTTTATTATATTGGCTATTGTCGCTTTAGTCAGCCCCCTCTGAAGTAACAACGTTAGAACATGTATTCCATCTCTCTTTTTCTCTCTTTTGTTTTCATGGCAATTACAGACAGATTCAATCCTGATTTATTGGAATTTTTCCATCTTTAATTAGCTATTTCTGTCCTCTAAGGAAATAAGCTTGTATTCTTTTAACTCAGCTCACAGTTTCCTTTTCATCCACAAATCAGATTGAGATTTGCCAATGTCATGCTCCACCTCAAGCCTCTCAGTTTCCCCTGTATTTCCATTTTCAGATCTTTTAATTTCTTAGAAAGTCCCCACCACTTTTTTCTGTGTCTAACTGTCAAGGTTTTCCCATTCATTCTTTGCCTTCCTTGGCAAATGCCAGGAAGGATCTCTCACTCTTTTCCTTGCTCCTTTAGTTTCTGTTAAGCATAATACAGGGAAAAAAACATAAATCCATTTATGTTTGTATCAAACAAGTGAAAAAGAACAGTTAATTCACTAGCTGCAAGCAAAATATGACTGAATTAGCTTTCTATTCTTGAAAAACCTAGATTTATGCCTAGTGACTTCATTTACTTTGTTTGCAACTGAAATGAAATAAATCATCTGGGTAGTCTCCCACTAGCATTTAGTAGATCCGTTCTCACATCACAAAAGCACTACACAATTTGGCACTGTTCTGAATGATTGGCAGCTTCTGCTCAGGAGAGGCCAAGAAAACAAATGCCAAGGGTTTTGCAGGTCAGTGCTTTGGCAGAACTATATGGGAAAGCTTGTTTCGCTCTTTGGAAATGCTATAAGTTGCTTATATTAATGAAAAATAAAGTGCAACCAAATCAAAAAGCTAACAAAAAAAAAACCAACAACAAAACAGCAAGATACTCCTTGACAAAGTTGATGGGAGAAAGAAAGAAGTATTTTGACTCTATTCCCCCTACTTCTTCCAGAAATATAACCGAGTTTTGAAAGCTTCATAATGGGGAAAATATTCCCATTGCTGAAATGCTAATGTGTTGGCTGCATAATTTTCTAATCAGTTTATCATGAAATAATGTTGCAGAGTAATGAATCAGCAGATGTGTAAGTACAGCCTCAGACAATAGTAGTATTACACCAGTACTTTAGCAGTGAGTGTGGAACTGTTCTAATCATAAAAAAGATTAATTTCTAAATTCCAATGAGTGATATAAGGTAGGTAAAAGAAAACAGGCATAATGACAATTAATATTTTATAGACTTAAAATATATTTGGAAACTGAGAGATGCCGTGGCTGTCTTGGGTTTCTACTGCTGACACTGATCTGTTATTCGTATGATAGGATGTGTTCATCCTTGGTTCATGTGTTCATCAGATATGTGTAGCTGTATAGCCCAATAAATATTTTGTTGCCACTGTTGCTGTAAAAAGTCCACATGTTTTCTGTTAACCTAAAAACACAATCCTCAGGATTTGTAAGGCCCTGTCTAAACTTCTTTTGGACTCTTTTGACCTCTGTTTTAGCTTGTTTAGCAGCTACTGCAATTGTCTAACCACCAGATGACTATTAAACACTTTGGTTTTGCTTTGTACAGCTGTATTATGCAACTCTAATTATTATTTATACATCTCTGACAGAGAGTAATAACAAGCAGAATTCTGTGTTGGATGAATGATCTATCACCCTAAAATATAAACACAGTGTAGAAGAGTACAGGCATAGATGGAGAGCAGAGGTTTTGAAAGTACAGGTACATGACTATACAGGAGGATCCAGTCTATAAGCAACTCACAAATGGTCAACTGGCAGGCATTAAACAAATGCAACCTTGGGAGCTAAGTTAAAAACATCTTTAGAGACAAGGAAGTGCACAAAAGCAAGCATCCAGCTTAAGGAAAACACATCATATATAGTCAATCATTCCCATATAGCAAATGCAAGATATAATGTAGAATTCCAAAGCAATAAAGAAAGAGTAAGTTAGAGGATTGCAAGACCAAATATGTAAAAAATTACCCTAAGTGGATCCAAGAGTAAGAAGACAAACCCCCAAGTCAGGATCAGACAGTCAAGGACTTGTCATACAGATCACTGTATTCTTTGCACCTCAAGACAGAAATCATTGACCTTAGAACCTAAGAGCAGTGGAGAAATGATCATGACACACAAGATACTACAACGTTTGTCTTATTTGTGATTGTGTAATTAATGCAAATGAGCTGTAATTATTAGATAATCTGAACAATATGTGTCAATATTATTATGACTGGAGTAACAATAGTTCTTTTATTAGACTGTTAAGGATTTAACTAGCCTTATAATAAATTCATGTCTTTCTTGGCCTACATATATTTCACAAGTAGTGATCTACTACTTGGTGAAGAATGCAGACAAACTACCAAATAAGTTGGAAGGAAAAATTTGGTAGCAATTGTAGGTACCAGTCTGCACCATTACAATTGGCAGCAACCAGTGAAAATTGGGGCATGAGAATTTTAAACATCTAGAGTACTGTTTCTAATTAGTCCAGCTAATGTTATACTCAAAAACTCACTAAATCTATTTGAAATATGAGCTAAAAAAAATTAATATATATACAAAGGTCATGGTGGAATATTTTAAGGGAAGGTTGATTTGGTGTGTCATTTTAGAACATGCTATATAGATCATGCTAGAGATACTCTCTTTTAAGCACAATTAAGATCTCATATATGAATCAAAGTAAAAATAATAAAGGATATAACATAAAACATCACCACCATACAAAAAAAAAAAAAAGTATCTGATTCATTCAACCAACAACAAATGGCAGCATTTATAGGAGATTCAGGAGACGAAAGCAGGGGTGGCTAGTCCTAGGAGAAAAAATAATTTATAGGAACAGTATCTTGGTAATAGGGAATAGTGGAAGAACACATATGAAAGGAAAAAAAAAAATGGCAACCATGAAGAAATAATTAAGTTTTAAAAATATTTTAAAGCCATTTGCAGTTGCCTGTGCGAAAGAGATCTGAAATCCCATTAACTTTCATAAAGTGGAAATATCTTTCTTTTTTTATTATCTGTCTTATATATAAAAATATCTATCTTTCTAGAAGATTCTAGCTTTATTTCAAAGCGGTTATTAATTTGTAAATTCTCATATCCTGATATCACCTTAAAATTCAGCAGTCTGCTGTGATGCTTTTTTAATACTGAAAAACTAGCATATAATATGTCTGATCTACACAAACTAGTGTAAACTATACTTGCTGATATAATGACAAAATTTGCTTTATAAACACAGATGCTCTGTACTAAGAATAACATTCTACTTCCAATCCCTTGTAACCCTGCATCAGCTTAGACTGTATTATAAAATGGCATAAATTTTTTATTAGATCACTGAAAGGATATGAAATACACTTTTCTACTTACTCCCCAGTCATTGCTTAGCTTTAATTGCTATGTAATGATTTAAAGAAAAGTGAACCACATAAATCTCGAGGTTTGGGGTTTTTTTCAGTTGAAGGAAGTATACTGTATATTAAAACGCTGTTTGCTAGACAGTGACCCTCAGTAGAATAGATAGGAGTACAATATAAAAGCATTGACTTTCTGAAGGGTAAAATCTCTGATCATGAACTCACTGAAGTCAATGCAAGCTGTCCCAGTAACTGCAGTCACAGCAGTTCTGCCCCCTCTAACTCCCTGCAGTGAAACCAGACTAAATAATATATGGCGACATTTGTATGAGCATCCTTTGTGATTTTATGTAAGCCTGTAATAAACAAAATCCAATCAATGACATATACCTCTATGCAGAAAGAATTTAAAAGAAATCAAAGGGGTACATGAGTTTCTACAGATTTTACAATAGTATAATTGGTGGAAGAATTTATTCTACATTGTCCATACTGTATATCTGCCTGCCGTATGTTTTTTGTGCTATTTAGCAATCACAAACAGACTCTGTAAATGTCTCTCTGTAGGGTCTGCAAAAGAAACTGTATTGTATATTTTTAACATACGTTTCTAACAGTCTAAGAATAAAAACAAAAACAAAGCAAAAAATACCAGGCAAGTTACTGTATCATTTCTGATACTAATATGGATGAAAAAAAAAAGAGAAATAAAAATCCTTCCAAAACCCAAGTAGAAAAATACACAGTTGCAAAAATGTACTGTTAAATAGCTTATAAATTTACTACTTGTAATGTAAAGTCCTTCAGGTTTCTCTGGAGTACCCTACTTAAAAAACCATTTGGCTGATGATAACTTAAATCTCTTCCAATCAAAGAGTAGAGCATTCCAATTCTGTGAATTGTACTACAACTGAAGGGGAAAAAAAAAATAAAAAAAAATCACGCACCATTCTGCCAGAGGAATCCAATGTTAAAAAGCATACTATAACCTTTTCCCACTCCCAGAAACTCATCATACAAGACCATGATGCTGAATTTCCCGATTTCGGACAGATCTGATATTACATTTTTATGGAAGGCATTTTCCTAGTTGTACGATGCAAAGAAGGGAGGCATCTTGAAGTAAAAAAATATAACTTTGTACCAATAATGTAATATTGAAAGACTAAAAAGCTCACTCTCTCATGTCATATACAAAACACAGAGCAGAACAAAAATTCAGAAAAGAATTACAAACACCCGCTACTTATGCTTTTTAATGAGTATTAATGATGTGTGGGGAGAATCCTATTAGATTCTACTACATTGAAACAAAAAAAGTAAAGAGATCATTACAGCCTGCTATCCCCTTAATTCACTACAGGTGTCAGAATTACTGAAAGGAGGTCTTCTAAGATCTTGCAGAAGATTTGCCCGCAGATTACAGAATTAAAAGGAAACAAATGACTCATTAGGTTACGAAGTAAATAAATAGAGAAGTAAATTCTAGATTACTGGATGTGTTGTACATATTGGACAAGCAAGTATTTTGGTCTTTCTTTCAAGCCAGTTCTGTCCATACCTATCTGTCTCAGTCACAAGTGCCCTACTGATGTCCTGCCATCCCACTGTACTTTATGTCTGAGAGTGTAACTAAAAATACAACCATCACAATTGCCATACTTATTTTGGAGCATTTACAAAAAAATGTCTAATATTTTTATGCACTACAGGGCATCTGCCAATGTTTGGAACAATACGTTTCAACATGATTAGAAAATCTCTGCAGGGGGTAAGAAGGCAATACAGCTCACTGGAATAATGCAAATGATCTTTAGGACACTGCCAATGTACATCAAAATGTTAGATGGCCACCAACTGTGAATTCCTAACTTTTACATCATTTTACATCACAGTAGATAAAAGAAAGTATGTTGTGCCTGTTACTGGATATTTCAGAAAACTGGCTTTTAGCTACTGAGTATTATTAATTTACCGCCAAAGACAGAATGCAACAAATTCTTTCATTCCCTCCAGTCATCTGGACTAATTTTTATATACTAAGGTCTCTCTCTTTGCTACCACCTGGATGGAGAGAATTTATCTTCTTGAACCAGTTAACAGACACTTCAACATACAGGTGAAAACATATTTTTGGACTTACCATGAGGTCCTGATAATCAAGATATTTTCCCATGGTAATAGTAAGTCATAAAGATCACTCAGATTTTGAATTAAATCCTGTGCTGTAATGGGAGAAAAAATGTGCAAAAGCTCTTTTGTTGGGCTGGGGTTTTTTTGGAGTTTTTTTGTTTGTGGGTTGGTTTGGTTTTTTGTTTTTTTTTGCTGTCAGCCTTTGAGGAGATAGGAGCTGGCAGCCACAAGTCAGTTGCAGGAAAAAAAAAAAAAAAAAAAAGAAGTTGCAAAAAATGGCATTATTTTCAGCTAAGAAATCAAAAAAAAAAAAAGAAAGAAAAGAAAAGAAAGAAGCATTACTATCTAAACTTTGATCTTGTGATGTGACACTGCTTGACAAAAAGGATAGGTATTATCATTTCTATTTCACAGGCATTGAATTGTCCACAAACAGTGAATGCAAATATTGTCAAAAGGCACAGACACAGACATATTTGGTATCCAGTGTTCATTGTCCAAGGCTCTGTAATGGCTTTGTATGGCAGTGTCAGTGATATAAATACACTTATCTGGATATTAAGACCTTTTCTGGAACCCCTAAACCACACCAGAATGAACATTCTTATCTAAGGTCTGCACTCTTGCACTGTGCTCTGCGTAGCCTATTTATTTGGTCTTGGACTGTTTGCAAAATGTTTTCCTAGACAGAGATGTAGTTATACTGTGAGAAGTCTATCAGTCTATCTGACTACATTTCTGAACAAGTAGAGTTTAAGGATACTGTAGGAATTCTTTACTTTTTTAAAAATCCACGTTACCTATTTTCATAGCAGTTTTCTCAGAGTATAATAAGTATTTCTTTCTGGCACAAGCTAATACAACAGTCTTCCAGACTTTTAGACTGCAATAAAAATAAATATTAATAGTTCTCTGAACACCTTTAGTAAAAATTAGATAAATTAGAAAATTCTTTGGCAGCAGATGCAATGAAAATAATGCAATATTTCTGTTCATAAGTAAGATCAAGTATGGTATTTTGTTTTGTTTAATTCTAAGCCAGCTAAGACCAAGCAAAAGATTACAGATGACCACTTTGCCCTCAGTGAGTGTGAACACATCAAGAAAGGCAATCTGAATGCTATTCATTTTCCAAGTAACATACTGTTACCCAGGCCACCTTTAAAGACTAGTTGTAAGTAAAAGGCTGTTTAAGAAATTGATGAGAGCAGTAAGATATTTCAGCTCCAAATTCAAAAGTAAGATTTGTCTCAAGGGCGACTTAGTTTCCCACATGTTGGCAGGGTGATATAAATTTGCATCCAAATAAGACTGTCTTACAAACATACCCTAACTCCTACAGTAAAGGTATGATGATTCAGACTTCCAACATGAGTACCCTTCTTTTTCCCAAGTCTCTCTCTCTTACAAAACTGTAAGAAAATAACACATTCAGACTATACAAAAGACATCTCTTGTCCTACAACTTACCTGTAACCACACATTTTGCTGTGAGTTTATGATAAACACAAACTAAGCATCCTTGATTAGTTGTACCAACATTTCTTGATTTTATTCACCAGAGATACACATCCTATCAAATGCATTTTTATTTTTGCTTCCAAAATTAATAAGTAATTAAATAAATGTCTTCCTTTTCATTACTTTTAATGCCAGATCTTACTCCTGGAGACTTGTTCTTTCTTTTTCAGTTTTTGTCCTACTGAAACTTTTAGGGGTAGACAGCGTATCTGATCAGTGCTCCACTTACCACAGAATTATATAAATATTTCATACCAATACTACAATCATGAACCACAAAATCTGCCTCTATTTTGAAACTATTAATAATGCTTGATATTTGC
Organism: Charadrius vociferus; assembly: GCF_000708025.1. Taxonomy (NCBI): domain Eukaryota; kingdom Metazoa; phylum Chordata; class Aves; order Charadriiformes; family Charadriidae; genus Charadrius; species Charadrius vociferus. The sequence goes on from NW_009649951.1 coordinate 566,562, forward strand.
TCTTGTCCTTAACATTCTTCTTTTTCCTCTAACAGCAAATTCTGTTACTAGAATTCAGGATGACAAATCCTTTCTTATTCTAATGATGCCTCCTATGGATAACAATTCTGAAAAATCTCATGAACACCAAAAGCCTTTTGTAATATAAATAAAGAATCTAGAATTGTGTTGCAATTGTGCTAAACACATTCTTAAAATTTGTAGCTTGGTTTGAAATTTATGTTTTATTTCCAGGCAGGAGATTTTGGAATACGGAAAGCAGATGACTTCTGATTTTTCTAAAATTTCAGTCTTACTTGTGTGTTGCAGTTCAGAGGACGTAACCAAACAAGAAAGTGCAAATGCTACTAGTCTGCCTTACTGATGATGTAGGAAATATTTTTCCTTTATCTCCTCTGCTCAAGTTATCAAAACTCTTTAGAATCTCTAACTAAAAATTAAGGACCATATATATCTTGGTCTGAGTCTCAGCCCTATTTCTTCATAAGAGATGTGTTGGGGTTGAACCCTGGTCAGCAACTAAGCACTACACAGCTACTCACTTACTCTCCCACAGCTGGATAAGGGGAGAATCAGAAGGGCAAAAAGTGAGAAAACTCACAAGTTGAGATAAAGACAGTTATGAACACACAACAAGAGACACAAGACAGATAGACACACAACAAAGAGAGAGGAAAATAAAATCCTAGAAAAACAAGTGATGCAAAAGAAAACAATTGTTCATCACCAACCTTCCAATGCCCAGCCAGTCCCCAAGCATCAGCATCCCCCAGCAATCCCCACCTCCACTTCCCCCTAGTTTTATTGCTGAGCACGATGTCATATGGTATGGGTATCCCTTTGGACAATTGAGGTTAGCTCTCTCAGCTGCGTCCCCTCCCAGCTTCTTGTGAACCTCTAACCTACTTGCTGGTGGGGCAGTCTGAGGAGCAGAAAAGGCCTTGACGCTGTGTAAGCACTGCTCGGCAATAACCGAAACATCCCTGTGTTATTTATTAATGCTCTTTCCATCACAAATCAAAAACATAGCCCCATACAAGCTACTATGAAGAAATTTAACTCTATCCCAGTACAAGATGCCAGAACACAATCTGGTCATTTCTACCTAACCATTTCATGACAGGAATGTAACATTTCTTTTATAAATAACATTGATAGTTTCAGTATTGAAATGTGCCAATGCAAGATTATTCTTTTGAACTCATGATCTTAATAGGACAGTCATTACTTTTGCCTCTATCACTAAGTGTACTTCACAAATTAGCAGGTAAATTATTTGCAGTTTGAAAGAAGAATACTGCGCCTAAATTCTTGGTGAAAAATTGCGGAAAGTATAAATGGACAGAGCAATTCAGCACAGTCCTCAAGAAAACATTGCCTTCCAGCTTGAAATATAAATACTGAATGAAGTTGAAACAACAAATGCAATTCAGACTTACTAGAACACTATTATACAACAGTCAGCCCTTATTTCCATGGGAGATAAATGCAATCAGCTGCATGTTACAGACTGAGACATCCATCAACCCAGCCTACACCTAGAATCAAAGAAGTTCTATTTTTTCAGCACAGATACTGCTAGGATGTAGTATCATTAAAAGAAATTGTCAACATTTTTCAGGATTGACAAAAAAAGCAGCAATATTTCATGAATTCCAGCATGCTTTGGAGAATTTTTCAATGGAGCAGATACAGCATCTTAAAATATTACTCTAATACCAAAACAGAAAAATTTTCATAATAGCTCTTTTCAGTCACAATGCCCGGAAATTTATTGAACAACTATAGCGCCCTGAGGCACTCAAGAGTAAATGATAACTGAGTCTGGTGAAGTCTAATGTTCCTGTGAGGGATGAGTGTGGAGTTATGAAGAAGACACATTTATAGGCATGTCCTACAAAATACATCTTTGACAAAAGCAGGCTTCTGTGATATATGTTCATTCTCAAATTGCATGATTGCCTTTGGTCCTTGTTTACATTTATGCTTTTCTGTTCCTTCTTTTTTTGTTTTTTTTTATTTAGCCTGCACACAATGGAAATAAAGATTGGTATAAAAATACACAGTGGACTATATAGTGACAATCAATACCATTTCAATTCTGACATTAAAACAACTATTATATCATCAAAACACATGAATGTTATTAAAACTTTTGGAAAGGGTTCAGTGGCATTCAAGGATACAGGAAGTCACTCTTTCTCCCTTCAGTGCCATCCTGTTCCTTAGATACCAGTGACATGATTGTAGACCCCATAGCTGAAAGCTACTGCATGTAGGTGCACTCCTGTGAAGTTAGCACAGTGCCCTGCACACCCAGTCCTGTCCCCACAGACTCTCACTTTCAGCTGTGTTTCCACTCTGCTCTACATCTACTCTTTCAGGGGAAAGAAGAAGGGCAGGATGAGGGAAGAGAAAAGGGAAAG
>NW_009649951.1:569057-605228 GCF_000708025.1 Charadrius vociferus
GGGAAAGAGAAATGGAAGGAGAAGAAGCGCAGAGGGGAAGGGAAAGCGGGAGGAGAAGGGGAACAGAACAGAAATGGGAAGGAAGGCCAAGAGCGTCAGACACCTGCAGCCATCCTAGTCCTCCTGGAACTCGGCTCCTGTGCTCAGGGCCAGTTGTAATGCAGGTGTCCAGCTCTGTGTCCAGCCTCGATGGAGCATGCCCCTTATTCATTTAGGAGCTGCTTTTAGGCACAGGCTCATCCCCTTGTCCTTGCCTGAGCTTGCAGCCCTGCCTGTGCCTAGTCACTCACCCCATCAGGACTTTGATCCTGACTCACGGGCATGATTTCCTAGCTTGATCTTGGACTTGCCCCACTACCATGGACTGCTGGCTGACCCCAGTTCCCTTCACCTGGCTCAGGTATGGTGGGACAGCACCCTTGTCTCTGCCCTGCTGTGGTGCTCATCTCCTAACTCCTCTTCTTTCACAGACCAGTTACTTGACCTTGCTGCTCCCTCATTTCCAGTTTTAGTCCCTCCCCAGTGCAGGCATAACTGACAGGCTTTAAGGGCATGGAAAGGAAAAAAAAATATTCAAAGGCATACAAGCCTGGTCAGCATACAGTATGATGCAAGATTGATAGTAAATATAGTGATGACATTGATACGGCTTGCAACACTTGCATTCAGAATTACAATAGTATCATAGTATCCTAGTGATGCCTGTCACTGGGCTACAGAAAAAAAAGGGAAAATAAGAACTGCATCATATTTTATTTATCTTAATCTTTCCCCTTCTCGTTCAGAATAGTATACTGAATAAGTAGAAAAAAGAGGTGATTCAGAAGTGAACGTACGGTTGATTTAAAATGCCAAGCACCGTATGTATTAATAAAATATATATAGCTGTAGATAAGACAACCTGTTACAATATAATAAGCACATTAAAATGAATTGTTGAACAGGTGCAGTGAAAGGAAACATCAATTAGAAAGTCAATTGGAAGGTCAAGATATCAATTAAATGGTTAATGAGCTATTTCTGCAAAAATCAAAGACAACTGCATTATACAGAATCTCTTCAGAATATGTGCTAGAAAATATTTCATGAAGATGAAGAAAGAAAAGGGTGAATGTGATGTATGAATTCTAAAAATCACAATTATAGTATTATTTGTTTGCTTTTTATGTAAGCTGCAGCGTAACTGGTAACTATACTGTATCATAAATGCCAGCAATTAAAGATAGCTAGCCATTTCTAGCATATAACAGCCAGAAAGATGCAAAACTAACCCTAAAGCAATTAGTTCCTCTGTGCTGAGAATCCTAATGTGGCATTATGCCACATTACCTCCTGTGCTTTCTCTCTTACGGCCTCCAGGAAAGCAGAAGTAACTATGAGAAAAAATAAAGTTAACTTCTCTTCTACAGTTCCAGTTTAAAAAAACCTTAGAACAGTTCTTGATTTGCTTCTGTAAAACCTTCTGGTAAATGGTCAGACTTTTTGCATCAAAAACTGGAAAGAGTTCTGCTATCTATTCACTTAGATGGGATCTTCAGGCTGTAGCCTGCAATCCCCCAGTTGTGTTTAGTTAACTCTCCAAACGCTTGTAACATATACTTGTTTCTTCTTGAAAACTATGATGGGATGATTAGTGACTCAAGAGAAACTTCTTCAGAATAGAGCACGGGTTGTTCTATAAATTTTCAAGAACAGCAATATTCAAGCAGACCAAGGTGGACAAACAGTGCAGCTAGCACAGTGTCCACACTCTAGCAATAGCTATAAAAGTATGCCTTGGAAAGAATAGTACATTTCTGATGCTATCTCATAATGTTTTCCCAGCCCACAAATGTTTTCAGTTCATGGGATTTCCTGAGTGTGATGTGAATTATGCAGTAAACTCCAGTTAATCTCTCCTCCAATTTCTTGTTCCATCTATACTCAAACATATGTAAACATTTTGCACTCAGCATCAGTGTGCACATCCAGTTTGTACAACATACATATAAAGACTTCCAGAAGTCTATCACCTTTTGCATGAGGAACTGCATCCTTTTGTTTTAAAACAGCTTCCACATACTTCACATTTAACAAACCCTGCTTGTTGCAATGGAAGAGGCTGTGAGCAGTCTACTCTCTGCTCATAATTCTTCAGACTTTTTCCATCCCCTTTAGTGATGTTTTCTAAGATAATGAGTCGCAGTACCTGCAGCTGTACCTAAAATACTAGGTGCAGTCCATACTTTTGATTATCCATGTTGCTTTTATTCTAATCTTTTTTTCCAATACTTATACATTCTTTTTTGAAACAAGCAACCAGAATTTCTGCCATAGTTTTCAAGCTGTGGCAAACCATGGATTTATGCAGCAGTATAAATCATATTCAGTGTTGCGTTCTTTGTTCCTTTTCTAATCCTTTCTAATATGTCACTTGTTTCTTTGATTGCTGCCAAGCATTGGTCTATTGTTTCCACAAAGTATCTACCTCAACTTCAAGGCCTTTTTCCTGAGTAGTAATGATGCATAGAACCCATCATTTAATATGTGAAACTATTATCATCATCACTATTATGCCTCAGTTCATATTTGGTGGCACTGAATTTCACTCGACATATTATTGTTCAGTCACTCAATTTTGCAAGGTGGTTGTTATTCTTCACAGTCACCCCTCACCCTTTTTACATTCAGTAGCTTTGTACTATCAGCAAACTTTCTCACTTCACTCGGTCATCTTCTTTTCTGGTGGTTTTATGAATTAATATATTAAAAGACACCAGAACAGATACCTGCAGAACTACTATGGTGGCTTCTCTCATGTTGAAATTCCTTAAAAAGCCCTTTGGGGAATCCAAATAGTCTACAGCAACTTATTTGTATGTTCCCTGACTCCCTCAAAACACTCAAAAGAAATTTAAAGTAAGACTTCTCTTTAAAGCAAGCTTATTCCTTTTCAGGTAGATTATATTTGTCCCAAGATCAATAACTCAATCATTCACAATAACGTTCAGACCTGTGCCCAGTAGAGCTGTCCGGCATACAGATCCATATGTCTCTCCCTGGAACATCTTTCTGCAGACTGGCAACGCACTTCCCGTCTCACAGTTCCCAAGTACCAAGGAAGTTTTACATGCTCTTGTTAGCAATTCAAATTGTTTCAACCCTGTGCTAGAATCCTACCCCAGAAACCTACTGGTGCTTACACTATTTGTTTAATAGTATCAGCACTGGTATGACAACACAACAGGTGTGTTATGTCTGTTTCTACCTGTACATCTTCACCATTACTTGTACCAGTCTTCAGCTGGTCTTTAGAGGTCTTTATCTAAGTTTGTATGTTCTTGTCTGTGAGCCAACACAGCAGTCTCCCCTACCCTCCTGAAGGATCATTTTTAAGTTTGAAGACCTTCTTTGATTCCAAGGCTCTGCTTCTGCAAAGGGCAAGCCTGTAGGTAGTTTCTTGCCATTACTATATTAAGTTTTGAAATTTATCGTACCAGATGTCTTATCTTTCCACAGATTCACTCTTCTTTAATCTCTTACAGCATCCTCTTCAGTTAATCCCTTCATGTTAAAAATGGCTCAATAATTACTTATTAGAGCAATTCAACTTGGCAAGAGTTTAAGATCAAAATGTACACTGAAGAACTGGAATCATGGTGTTTAACTATAGATATCTATAGGATCCACATCGTTAGTCTCTGTAGGCTCCCTTTTGTTGGAAACAAATACATACTTCAAAAGCACAATTTATCTGACCAGTTTTAGATATTTCCTCATACGAATCAGATACAAATCAGGATATAGAAGATAATATTTCTCTCCACTATAAAGGAACTGCTACAGACCAAGGGTAGCAGTGCAGAAACATGTCACATCCAACAGAGGCTACTGCACTTTGTTCTTCACTAGCTAGCTTATTCAGTATATGTTACAGCACAAGCAACAGACTTTGTTCAAAAGGGAGTTCACTTTTTACTTTTACTGAAGACAAGACTAATAAGAAATAGTTTATTTTACTGGTGACCTCACAGTTCCATTAAATAACCTGTTCTATTAATTTGGTAGGTGGGTAATTTTAAGATATTGATTTATTTATTGAATCCTAATTCTGACTTTAATTTGATCACTGTAAAGTTCTGTCTAGCCAGTTTAACAAGTTAGTATAAATTAGCTCACACACACACTCACTTCTTTTAAAAGAAATCCAAACAAGGTATACATAGCCCATTTTTACTCCATCAAATTGTACAGTCACTCAGAAAATCAGACTATAGAAACCCCCAGTAATAAACTCACAAGCCTTTTGACTCCACTTTCAAACTAACACTCAAATACAAGATCTTGGCAGATGTTCTAGCCCACTTCACAGTGACATAAACAAAAAAGCCATCAAGAACAAATGGTTCACCAAAGTACAAGTACAGCTGCTTTCTAATTGCTGGGTAAAAAAAAAAGATTAACTTTCAAAATAATTCATCAAAAAACATCAAACGCTGTTATTCACCCATTACATCATCCATGATCCAACTATGGATGATTATGCATTTTAATGCTCTTCACACTCATAGGTTAGATTTGAGATCTTTGAGTTTAATACCACTTTGTCAATGGCATTCATTAAAGCTTGTGCTGATACAGTCTCCTCAGAAACACATAATCTTGAATTTTTTTGTAGGAATACAAATGTCCTCCATGACAACTAGACACAAGTAACATATTAAACACATCTGTAAGATTTGCATAGTCAAGAGACTTCATTTTACTGAGTCCCACCACGATTTAAATCCACAAATAGAAGGTTTTCTTAATAGCATTAGTTTTACTATGTCTATGCAATAGACAGATCCCTTTATTTGTTGGACAAATAAGAAGAGGCTTGAAATCAATTTTGTGTGCCTGAGGTTGCTTTTTGTTTTCTTTTTTGTTCACACTGTTTATTTTGCTAATTATTTTTGCGTATGTGTTATTAGGCAGGTTTTTTGCTAAGCAGAGAACAGATGGAAAGTCAGGTTCAGAAAAGAAATATTTCAACCATATAAAATATTACAACCATTATAAAAACTGCTTTAATCCCCACTCATTTAAGGATTGCAATGGTACTGATCTCTGGGAGGCAGAGTAAGCCTGGTGCCATCCACCTTCAAAGCTAACTAGTTTCAAAGGTAAAAAGATAAAATACAAGTATCTGCAGAGACTGATCTTCCCCGAGAGTTCAGATGAATTTTGGAAATTTTCTGTGGTAATGCTCCTGTCTACCACATTCCTATGTATTCAGTTCACTCAAAGTCTATCTTCCACATAACTTCACAGTTCTAATAGTTCTTATTCTCATCGGCAAAACAGTTATTTTGTGGGCCTGGGGAAAGAAATGGAGAAAAGAGCCCAGTTGCTATTTCTGGCTCTTTCACAGAATCACTGATAGTGAATACCAACGCAGATTTTTTTATGTCCTAGATAGAGATGGCTGTATGAAACAGCTGTTGTTCCATGTATGTGCCATCTCTCTCATCTGTTTGATGAGGAACCTTTTGTATTCACCTTTGAAAGCGTTAAAAAAACCCAGATTTTTATGGGCTTTGAGAGTTTCTGACAAAAGCCAGTAAACAACAGTAAAGTACTAGTACTACTCAGTACTAGGAAATGACTGCTTTACTGACAGGAGCTGTAGAGAAGATACATATTCAACAACAGCCTGTTTCTGGCTTACTCTGCTCTTATTTTGTCCACACTGTTTCTCTGATAAGGGGGGGGAAGAAAAAAAAAAAAAAAGCTAGAATGAAAAGTATTGGACTTGTTTTGTTGGGGATTTTTGGTTGTTGTTTTGTTGTGTGTTTTTTTTTAATATTAAGAAACAGAAAACAATATTACCAAACCAAAGAAATATTTGAAGCAATATCACTGCACTATTAAAGTACCTTTATTTCTGATCCATACAGTAGAAGCTGCCACTTTACTGAAAACATTTGGACATTACCACAAACAGTGATAGCGAAATGGTGTGTTTTCATGACATGTCAATGAATCAAAATTTTCTAAGCTGCCACTTTCCTCTCAAAATCTAAGCTTGAAGTCATTTTTTTTCCTAAATCTGAAGACAGCCAGAAAACTCTGAACATGTGCAAATTGATGACATAAGAGAAAAACAGAAACAGCTGAAAGTTATGCACTGCTACTGGTTAACATTATTTATAACATGCAAAGGTAGAAAACGGCTCATCTTCCTCCCAGTGGTAATTTTTTGGGAGTATCATGAGTTGGTAGAAGGGATAGAACATCTGATTTTACTGAAACAGACCTGTAGATCAAAGAAAAACTGAAATCTCAGGATGCATTTGAGATTAATTTAGGACAAGAAAACAGTTCAGGATACTAAGAGGCATTCGAAGTCTATGTCTCAATATTCCCTTACTGCGACTGTGGGATCCCCTTTGGCTCAACCCTGGTGACAGGTGGGATAGGAAGACATTATTAGTTATTACATCTAATGCACTGTGTACACTGAGGTGCTGTTACACTGACTTCACTCTGATCATACTTCTGAATTCTTTTATTTTCCTCTTAAGGGCTGATCACATAACTTTTCAAAAACTAGGTTTAAATTCTGACATGGATCCTTACACACATGACTACGGTGCCTGTGAAGTGAACAAATTTAGGGAGAGCACAGCCCAAGAACTCCATCAAAATTCATATGATAACAGTTTTTATTTATACAGTGTCTTCTACATCTTTTCAGTGTGCAAAGCTTAGGATTCGTGATTGTCATATACTTCTTTCTTAAACTCCTCTACGTTCAAGTAAGTAAAAAAGAAAGAGTACTGATGGCACATACTTTACATTTACATGGCAGCAGCATTGATATACATTACTGAAGCACATAAAGAAATAATTTAATAAAATACATTTAAGAAAGTTGTTATATCTAATAAAATAGTAAAGAATTGACAGAAAAGTGGTATGAATTGCAGTTACAGGAACAAAGAAAACTTCTTCATTGCTCCTATTTAATCTTTTAATTGTAACTGTATGAGTCAGTTTTTTAGCAGATATTTTATGAGTAAGAATTACCTGAAATTGAAAAAAAAAAATGCTAAAGATATGTACTGAAGAAAAAATGTTCAGTTAATCTTTGATGGACATTAATACACTTAGGTCTTAATGAATGAGTTATAACTTCTGTTGTGCACAACCCAGGAAAAGAAGTTAGAAATGTAAAAAAAAAGACATTGTTATATTACATGAAAAAGTCTTTGTATTTCCAAAAAGTGAAGTAAGAGACAAATAAGGACTTAATTTTTGTTTCTCAGCAATGTAAATGTTCCAAGTGTGCAATTCTGCCATTATTTCCCAAAAGTTTTGCCATGCTTATTGTCAAATTCACACTGAAATGTGCCACAGAGGTTGAAAAACTCAGTGTTTATATCATGAATATAACTGAAATATGCTGAAAACTATCATTCTGAAATATTAAATGCAGCTACTAAAATGCACCTCGCAGTGTTTTCCTGCAAATAAATGCAAGCCTCATAAGTACTGGTGATAAAAGTAAGTCTTTCATAGCTACGTACATTTATAATACCAACGTAAAACATAATACAAATCAGAAATCCTAGATAAATGTATGGTATCCATTAGCTCTAGACTGTTTACTGGCATGGTCTGATGCCTGATGCTCATTGTGGGCCTCTGACTAGGTATTTCAGCTAACATTACATATCTAAGAAACAGCATGACATCAGTATAAATCTATTCTTTAGATTCACCAATGTAGACCCTTCTAAACAAAGTACTAATCACCTGTGGTTTACTAATCTGTCCCAGCATAGTCGTTACCTCCTACAGTAATTATCTGTGTAGCAGTTATCAGTGAGAACTCAACAGATACTCTTCATAATGTTTACTGGGTATTTACTTTCGAAGACAATGCTGTATATCAACAGAGTAGCTACTGAGCTGCTCTTTTACTCACTTCATCAGAAAGTTAGGCACTATACATGCAGTATCAAATTAAGCCTTTTCTCATTTTGAAATAATAACTTATATATAGAAAACAGTGGCATGAAGCTCACTAGAGTAAAAAAAGGCAATACCTAACCTCAGGCTAACCCTTTGGCTTGCATCTAGAATTCAGATGTTCATCACCTCTCAGCTCGTGATCCACAACTGCTGCTTCTTTGGCCACTATCTTGAGGTGGCACTTATAGGTCCTTACTGAAATTAGTATTTTCTAATATTGTATTGACAGCTGGATGCTTGAATTAGTGTCTTTTTTCCATTTAAATTAAATTTATTGTTTCAACTTCCAAGACTTCTCCCTATCTCACTTTTTTTTCTTAAATAACTATGTAACACTACAGAGAAGCAAAACTTTTTGTATATTTATATTACACACAGTAATAACTATTAGGTGATCAGTATATCAGACAGGTTAGAGTTTAAATAAATTTAAATCATTTAAAATCACCAAATAAAATTAAACTTATAAATCAAGAGCAGAAAGTAAAGTAACACAGAGCTTATTCGGACAAATAATTCCCAAATTCTCTAGACATTATGAGCTCGGAAATTTGTGTAATTTAGCAGATACAGAAAGATTAGCCATTGATTATCAGAAATGTTAAAATACTTAAGGTGGGATGATCTTCCATAAGATCTAGTTTTTCTGTGGTTCTGTAGAGATATTTACTCATCCCTAAATAAACCCTCAGCTGTGCATGGCTCTAAAGCATCCTCAACCCACATTGAAGTGAAGGAACTTCATATTCTCAAGCCAGGAGCTCAGTATTTGCCTGAAGAGCATCCTCACGGATAATTTAACACAGCAAATGTTATACCAAGTGTCTTAATATTTTAAATTAAGCATATTTCAACAGTAGTATTATGGTGCAGTTGACACGCCTGACGGATGGGATGCCATTCAGAGGGACCTGGACAAACTGAAGAAGTAGGCCCACGTGAACCTCATGAGGTTCAACAAGGCCAAGTGCAAGCTCTTGCACCTGGGTCGGGGCAACCAACAGGCTGGGAGATTAAGGGATTGACAGTAGCCCTGCCAAGAAGGACTCGAGGGTACTGGTGGATGAAAAGGTAGATGTGAGCCAGCAATGTGCACTTGCAGCCCAGAAAGCCAACCATGTTCTGGGCTGCATTAAAAGAAGTGTGGGCAACAGGCCGAAGGAAATAATTCTGCCCCTCTACTCTGGTCTGGTGAGATCCCACTTGGAGTACTGCATCCAGCTCTGAAGTCCTCAGCACAGGAAAGACATAGACCTGTTGGAGCACATCCAGAGGAGGGTCACAAAGATGATCAGAGTGCTGGAACACCTCTCCTATGAGGACAGCCTAAGAAAGTTGGAGTTGTTCTGCCTGGAGAAGAGAAGGATCCCAGGAAGACCTTACTGCAGCCTTCCAGTACTTAAAGGGGGCTTATAAAAAAGACAGGGTTTTTTAAGTGAGGAAGGTGGTGAAACAGTGGCACATGTTGCCCAGAGAGGTGCTAGATGCCCCATCCCTGGAAACATTCAAGGTCAGGTTGGACAAGGCTCTGAGCAACCTGATAGTTCTAGACATCCCTGTTCATTGCAGGGTGGTTGCATTAGATGACTTTTAAAGGTCCCTTCCAACCCAAACTATTCTATGATTCTATACCATAATAGTAACAATTAAATTATGCAATATAAGAATATTCTAACTAGTAAATAAGTATAGTAATGGTAATAGGGGACAGGGGAGGGAATAACAGGTGTCTTATCATTATTAATATTCAACTTTGTCTTCTGATACAACTATCACTATTAATATTGATAGTGATTCACATTACAATAATGCGCTCACAATGGAAGCTATTGCCACACATCCAAATATGATCCTACTGGCTAAAGAGCCTACCTACTTAATGAAGTTACTCCTGGTAACAAGTACATCTTAACAGACCAGTTTGCCTCTTCTCTTGCCAAAATCTGTTCCGAAGAAGATTTTTGTGGGAAATTCTGCATGGCTCGCTCATGGAGGACATCAGGTCCTCTTGCAGTGCAGAACCAGCCACATGGAAGTGCTACACTTTCAGCTGCATACCTCTTCTCATCTTCCCTTAACAGAGTAGCTACAGTAAATTGTAAATATGGAAATAGCCATCTCCACCAAACTGCTTCTGAGGTCAGACAAACAAGCACAAGGTTTGGTTTTGGTTGTGTTTTTAATAAAACAGAGCCATACACTACCCAGGTAAAAGTCTGTGAAACAGAGGAAGGATGACACATATTTCTTGCATCTCCTACCTTCACCTATTTGCCTACTGAAGCAAGTAATAAATCAGAAGATTCACTATAGGAAGATAATTGCGGTGGGACACATAATGAATATTTTGGGGAAACTGATCAACCCTTCTATGTGAAAGCAGAAATCCTACACAGAAAGTTTCTAAAATGCATATTCCTCCCTCTGAAGGAAATTGATTTGTATTGATTACTTCTGATTGATAATAAAGATAATACCTTTGCCTGTAAATATAAACCAGAAAAAAATCTATTCTGGGTGTACTGGTCACAGCACATGTACATGACATTCTCCTTTTGTCATAACAAACACAAATAAGACTTTCATCACATGGCAAAAATCACCATTTTCCTTTCTCTGGTGAGACGGTCAATTGCTCATTTAGGCTGTCCACCTGGGCTTGCACAGAATCTGGACAACCACCATAAAATACTCTATGTAAATGAGAGATTGGTTTCTAAATAGGCCTCTTCCCTGGTGTCCTAATACTCTAAATAGATTTGGACTTTAATGTGTAGCATAAAAAAAGACTCAGTCTTAGTTAGTCTTTGGAGGTTGCTAACTAATTTTTTTTTTTTATTTTATGTACTACACAAAAGAGATTTGGGAGACTTCTTTTTAGTACATGTTGTTAAATGACAAAATGTCTGGAAGATGTTAATTAATACATACACAAAAATAGCCACACTTGGGTCTCTACTTGCAGACTGAAATAAATTTAAAGAAGGTCAAAAAATGATTCCTTTAAAGTTAACCACAAGAGATCCTATCAACTACCAGAATTATCAAGAATATTCATTCTTTTAAACCTACACAAGCATAGCAATGAGCTTTCTGGTTTTGGTCCTTCAAAGAAATGCAGTGTTTTAAGCTACCAGTAATAACTTGTTTGTTGAGTTTTGTGGATTTTTTTCTAACTGGTCATATTCTGTTAAAAAACCCAAATAAACAAACTTAAATAAGGTCATATTAGGCTTTTCCAAAGCAAAGCAATGCATTTCAGTTTGACCACCAGAAATTAAAGTTCCAGAAAGAAAAGTGTTTTAATTACAGTATTTAGAGTCTGTGCGTATACATAAGATAGAAATATATATTTTCCAAACATAGGAGACCTTATAGTGGCCTTCCAGTACCTAAAGATACTAAAGACGGCCTACAGAAAAGCTGGGGAAGGACTTTTTATAAGGGCATGTAGTGACCGGACAAGGGGTAATGGCTTTAAACTGGAAGAGGGGAGATTTAGGTTAGACATTAGGAAGAATTTTTTCACTCTGAGGGTGGTGAGGCACTGGAACAGGTTTCCAAGAGAAGCTGTGGATGCCCCATCCCTGAAGGTGTTTAAGGCCAGGCTTTGAGCAACCTGCTCTGGTGGGAGGTGTCCTTGCTCATGTCAGTGGGGTTGGAACTAGATGATCTTCAAGGTCCCTTCCAACCTAAACCATTCTATGATTCTATGGTATTTTGCACACACATTATATAAACAAAGGCACACATTTCTTTCATGTAAACATAATGGGTCTGTAGAGGTATGTGTAAGTCCTCTCCCAGACAATATAGCTACTACCTAGAAGGCCAAAGAAGTTGTAAAATTGTAAACTAACTAGCTGCTGAATGATGCTTACTCTTAGCTTTCAAGGATCTTCCCAAAACAAATTAATCTTATTCGTGTGCACAATTTATGAAGGACTCATCCATTTTAAATATTAAAAAATATAATTATGTCTTACTTAGCATTTCAATACATTTGTCCTTATGACAGAGAAGACCACCATTGCCTTCTAACCTTGATTCTGATTGCTATAGATTTTTGCACCTATAAATTCAGTATAAGCAAATTATTGCATGAAATAGAACACAGTTAAGAATGTTTCTCTTACTTTAAAACAGTGAACCCAAAGTACAGACTTCAGGGATTTTTATTTTTTTTTAATAAGCTTTAAATCTGTAATTGCCATGTGTGTCAGTTTGTGTTTGCCATATCTGTCTGCCAGCAAGAGACAGTGACCACTTACAGTGATTACAAAGTACACCAAATGTAGTATATATGTCACTTCTCCACAAGAGCTTGTTGGCAGCTTTGATCGACTTCTTTTTGATTACACCACAATCACCTCATTCCACTTTAGCTACTCTCACTCTCACTCTCTCTCCAGGGGTTCAGATGTCATTGCTGTATACCTTAGCAGATGAATCAGTTTTCCTTCTGTTAAATCCTCTTCCTGGGAAGATGAATCTACTCATTGATTTTGACCAAAGACTCATTTTTAAAAAGGGTAGAAGAGACTTCTGACCTTTCCAATGATCAGATTAAGGTGGTTATTTTCACATTATTAAGTAATCAGGGAAGAAATACATTAAGCAAGAGTTTAGTTCACAGGCTGCTTTGCTGGCTTCTAAAAACTGTTGTGCACTGACAGCTAACCTAGATTCCATTTCTTCCTTTTCCTCTGAACCACAAGGGAAGCTAAAATGCATTTTCACATTGCATTTTGCCTAAAGGCTCTCAGTAAAATTTAATTTTCTTACTGCATTGATTTTTCCATTATAAGTTGTAACAGTCTAATGATATCTCATAAGAATTTTTACTGTCGAGAAAAAGGGATGTGAATGATTTAGCAATAGTAACTGCAAGTGCTAGAGGATTTATTCTTATTTTCTTAAGAACCTTCTGTCTGTCTTTTTGATGGGCAGCTGTTGAAAAAGTCTATGCCATATCACCATCCATTGTGTGGCCTGAAAATAGTTCTTTGGGCTGTTTCTTGAGGGCAATATGTGATCCAGTTTCCTCAAAACCTCTTCCTCTACAGCCAAGTTCTAAAAATCAAAATAAAGCTTTTTAGTTTTGGAGCTGAAATGGTGCTTAAAAATTAATGGTCCACATGGAAACAATGCAACTGAGAGATCCAAATAGCACAACCATTTCTGTCTTGCAAGCAATATTACACTTACTGAAGAGTAATATTACCCCAGATACTTCAAGTTCGTCATGTTTTTTTTCCTTATTCTGGACAAAGAATACATCAAGGAAATATGACCTGTTCCCTGGAAAAAGAAAACTTTCAGACTGACTCTCTCCTTCAAAACAATTGTGTCATCACCAAAGCTGTAGAAATCATGTCTGAAAACAACTGGTGTGATAGACTACGAAACATAAAAGCAGTGCCAGAGCAAGTACAGCAGAGGTTTGCAAGTCCCTGTGTTCCAAAGCTACAAGAGATTTTCTTACTTGTTTCACTTTGTCAAGGATTTGATAGATAGAGATGGAAAAAAAAATAAAATATGTACAAATGTACAGTATATTACTAAGTTAAACAGTAAAACCTGATGTCTGTTTTTCTTGGCAAACAGTAGCTTGATTGGTATCTTCCTACAGCTTTTCTACAGATTTGCAGAAAGCTGGAAGAGTGGCCAGTTTCCTGCTTTCAGTATTTTTCTTTCACAGTTAGTGTTCATAAAAGTAACAAGATGGGCTTTATTACAGATGCTAGAAGAAAAGTAAGGCACATCTCACATGTAGTCAAGTCATCTAGGTTCTTCAGGGGCACATTTTCCTTTTTTGAATCCTGGAAAATAAATTGAGCTGAAGAACAGACCTTACAGAAAAATAGGTCTGAAGTGCCACCACTACAACTACTGTGAAGCACCTAAGCAACTTTACAAACTCAGTCAGTTGCAGGATTTTTTGAGTTTTGTCATCGTCATTGTTGTTTGCTTATTTTTCCTGGAAAAGTTTTGTTTGGTTGTTGGGCTTGGGTTTTTTTGGTTTTTTTCACTAATTTATTCTCATATAGAAAGCAGATATTTTTCATGACACAACCACAATTTCCTGAGAAAATACAGTTTTCATGGCTTGACCAGCACTGATTACACATTACATCTGGAATGAAAATTCTGTCAAGTGTACTAAAACACTTATTTAACTGAAGCTTAACTAAACCTCTGTAGTTCTTGGTATTACCCACTCTTACCTGTCATAAAAATAAATAAACATAAACACCAAAAAAGGAGTTTCAGATAGCATTTTAAATTCTGTTATATGCAACTATAGGATACTAAACACAAGCAGATGCCACAAAGTCATACAGTGAACGTAATACCATAATTAGGCAGAATCTGTTCCCTATCCTATGTTAAGAATGGGCCTAATACATTTTTTTTATACTTCATTGGACTGACAAGTCTTGTTTGGAAAAGAGAGCTAGATATGACCATGACTTTATTATAGAAAAGATGCATCAAGGTTAGGTTCTTTACGCCTCAAATACTATGGAAATATGTCTAATACAGTAATTTAGATGATAGATTTTGCATGCTTCCACGATCTGCAGTTTTTTTTTCAGCCAGTGCTATCTCTGCTGTGCAGTAAAATTGTACATCAATACACCTACTCCATCGGAGAAGCTGATGCTGTCATTCCAGACTCTTTATTTTTGAAACTGCCAGAGTTTCAGCCTCTCTCTAAATAACGGGCATGCCAAAATATTAAAGGGGGAAAACACTCACCCTGTCTTGGCTGGTACCACTTCAAGTGTACAAATCAACCCTGTATTTTTAAAAATTAAACACAACACTCTAAATTTAGCCCAAATTTAATCATTTTCTACTTCTGCCTCTGCTGGGGTTTAGAGTCATTCTGTTGTTGATGCAGAACAGACTTTGTGCTAACAATAGACATCTTGAGAGAGTGGGGAGAGTCTCACTTCTCCCTTCCACTTGAATAGAGCTTATAGGACAAAACCAATTCAGTGTGTTAGCTCCTAACACAAGGGAAGAATCCCTGTCAACACAGTCTCACCACAGGCAACAGCACTAAAACCCAGCACCTGCAATGCAACACTCCTACCTCCACAGTTCTCCCATCAATACCCAGAAAATTAGTTCTCAAATGAGTGATTATCTCAGACAGCTCAAGACTTCCATACTGCCTGTAACCAAAGGCCAGACTGGGACTGTCAGTGTCAGACCCTTCAATATTCAGTATTTGCCATCCTTTCAAAACCTGTTGATAAAAGTAAAATAAAATAAAATATTAAAAAAAAAAAAAGTCATCAGGGGGTCTCACAGTTTTGACATAACACTGGCAATGAGAAAAAAGTTTGAGATTTGAGGCTGTTTAAACACAGTCAGTCATCTCATTGGCGATTATGTGGCCGGCTCTGATCCTTAAACTTGGGAAAAGACACCACTTCTTCTTGTCCACAAAGCACAGTTAAGGACAGGCACAATGTGTCTGATTAAGGAAGAAAACTTTGCTAGCAAGTATGTAATGTTCTGGGGTGCACGCTCTTCTTTCCAAAATAAGAAGCAGGAGCAGGGATGGGTGGGAAGGGAGGGAACAAGCAAAGATTAGCAACTACAGAACTGAATTAAAAGAAAAAAAAGTAAACAATTAATTTCCTGAGAGATTATACTTAAGTACCCATAACGAAAAAGGATGAACTCTAAGGAGCCAAACATGCAACACAAATCAGCCTTATAAAGCAAAACATTCCAGTAACTATGAACAGAGTTTGGGTTAAGATTATACCACATACTTTGTTTTTACATAATGATCTTTGCAGCTGAGGAATCAACAGTTTGAAGAAAATCACAGATTTTTTTTTTTTTTCCTTGCGAGTATCTAATTTGATGCTAGAGAATCTCAAACATTAAGACAATTTATAGGTCTAATTTATAGGTGAAGACATGGAGGGATATATTTAATACTATTACATCATATTAATATGATCATATTAATATACTATTACATATGTATTATATGTATTAATACTATATGAATATATATTATAGTTTTATAGGAGTGATATTAAAGCATACAAAAATAGGAAAAAAAAATCCTGTACACTTAAAAGGAAGCTAATCTATAGGATAAGACAATCATCTGAAAGCTACAAGTATGTACAAGAATATTAATTTAAAAAAAAAGAAAAAAGAAAACACAGGGGTTCCAATTAAAGTCATCGAGCTTTTCTGCATACCGTACCACTCATTTGTGACTTGCTCATATAGACAATTCTAGTTGTTCAGGTTCACAAAAGTTTTCTGAAGGAAACTGATGAACAAATTATAAGACGTCAATAAGGAAAAAAAAAAAAAAAAAAAAAAAATCACTAAAAAATTAAAATGTGGCTCAAACAAATTATTTTAAAAATACATCATGAAGTTGTTAATTAATTGCAGATATGATAAAAATCATGTCTTAAAATGATGAAACTCAAGATTGTATTGAGTGTGCCAATCATTCAAAAGTCAGAATTAGAATTCTGCTATCTTTATACACAGAAGCCAAGTCCAGTTTCTTAAGGCATTTTGAAATGTGTTTAGTACCATAAAAAATTGCTGTATTCACACATGGAAGTGCTGAACACAGAAATATCTAGTAGGGTTTTACTAGGGTCATCTATGCTAAGACTTCTGCTGGGTTTTAATTTTTAAAAATGACCTAGATTGTTAAATTTGCTGATAACATAAAATTTGGAAGGAAACTGCATACTTAGCAAGTAGTAGTAGTTTAAATGAATTCTGATTTTCTCTGTAACTAGGTTGGCAAGCAGAAACTGAAATTTAATGTTGACAAATGTAAAGCAATAAAAGCTGAATATAAAAATAATAAACATGAACATTTTAGGAATAGATTTGTTCCAAAACAAGAAAGCTGTGTCGTCCCCCCCCCAAAGATAGATGGTGAATATTCGTTTAAATATGCCAAAGCAAGGTAAGGAAGCCATTTAAAGTCCTTTAGAATTGCAAGTCGCAAATGTGTCATGTTGCAAATTCATCCAGAAAGCTCTTCTTTGAATATTCTGTGAACTTTTCATCATAACATTAAAAATAATATATTTTTCACAATCATTACAGAAAAATAAAACTAGTCTAATTTTAAAGGCGAGACTTTGAAATAAATCTGAAAAACAAACAAATGAAAATACCTAAAGTTTTGTATAAGGATAAAGAATTGATTTAGCACACCAAATTGATTAATCAAACAGTCTAACTTCAGAAATGCTATTTTTGAAGGTAGGAAGGGGGGAAATATTTTGAGTAAGACTTGAAATGATGAGCATAACCTATGAAGGACTGGAAAATAAAAATCATTCTCCTAGATGATTTCTTCTCCTCCTTTTGCCAAGAGGGAGGTGCAGGTTATCTCAGCTATAGATTGGCTTCTTGCTTGTTACCTTTCATATCAAAGAATAAACTTTACATGGAGATTACATGATCTTGCTTTGTTTTCAGTATGTTCTTCCTCATTCATGTTATGCAGGAACACAGAAGAACTGGGACAAATGGTGTCATTAAAAAAAAAAAAAAATATTCAAGAAATAGATTTTTGTTGTGTATTAGAAACATCCGGAATTTCAGGCACTGGGCTGTAGCCTCAACAGATAGATCTGGGTTTGCTTGCCAAACCACACATGCCTGGTTTAGACAGTTGCTTTATCCAGCTGTCTACCGTATTGGAAATGTCTGTTTGGGGATTTAAAGTAATAGCATTCCACAAACAGAAGTCACAGGAAACAAGACATTTCACACGTACTGGACATACAATGTTCTTAAGTCTTCATCTTCTGACCCAGTACTGTTAAAGACTTGTAGCAAGTCTGTTGACATACAGATTATGGAATCCTCTGGCTGTGGCAGGACCCAAGTTCTTCTGTATCAGAGGAAAAACATGTAACTAACGTCACTACACACAGATGAGGGCAGTGGGAACCCACTTACAGGCATGTGCACAACAGTTCTTCCACACACATGCAAAAACACACACACACAACTTCAGGAATGTTCCTGTGTTTAATCAACCTCTCTTCTTCACATATCTCATTCTTCTGAACCACTCTTCTTTAGAAAGAACTGTCAACAGGGACTTCATTTCAGTGTTTCTTTTCCCATTTAATTTGTGGCATTTTGGGATCAAGATAAATGTAAAGAATTAATTATTATGAAATATGTTCTGTTAACAGAAAACCACTGCACACTTAAGACCGGTGGCTCTATTCCTCATCAGTCTTCCATTCTATTCTAGCTCCACTCACATTTGCATGGTAATAGCTTCCCAAGAAATGTTTACCTCCAACACAACAAGTTACTAAAATTCTACAGTGAACATCATTTTTTATCCTACACTAGCAAGACA
The DNA here is from genome assembly GCF_000708025.1 of Charadrius vociferus. Lineage (NCBI taxonomy): Eukaryota > Metazoa > Chordata > Aves > Charadriiformes > Charadriidae > Charadrius > Charadrius vociferus. Next base: position 587,452 of record NW_009649951.1, read on the forward strand.
GAAAGCAAGCTGTTACTTGACAGTGCAAATATGATTGCTTGCTTTTTTTCTCTAACCTATTTTACCCATTTCCATTCTGCTAGCAAAAATGTTCCTGATATTTTTCTAAATGTCTACATACATACAAACAAAAAGAAAATTAATTCAGACACACTCTGAGAAAAACCATGTCCATCATATGTAACAAGGCTACATTTATTTCTTCATTTCAGAAAAACAACACATTCTGTCTGAAGTTAACAAAGCATATAGTTTGTTACCTATGATGGGATTCTCGTGGATGAAAGGAGTAACATGAATGTATTATCAGGAACTCTAAAATTGCAACTCTCTTATTCTCAGCACTTTGACCAGGAATCAATAATGTACTTGAGGGTCATTAAGTCAAAAGTGATCTCAGATGTCATTTTCAACTGAAGGTAAGTGCATTAAGATCATTATCTTTTGGCTCCTATTTTAGCAGTTAAACCCCACTCCTGAATACCAAGCACTCTTAAAAAAACAAACAAACAAAAAAAAAAACCCACAACCTAACAAAAAAAAAGATATTTTTTTTTTCCCCAGTTGAATTTGTGTTACCTCATTCACCCCACCCCCCAAAAAAACCCCAAACCCTACCACTTTCTTTTTTCTCCAGTAATACGGTGCATGTTATTACTTCATCTTTACTTTTTTTATTTAGCTGCATAAGCATCTTTAAATGTAAACAAGCCATAAAGGAGACTTGCATACAGAATCCTTCCACTCCCCCCTCCTTGTTTACGAGAGATGCTTGCCATTTAAAATTTTTCATTTTGGGGATGACATAACACAAGATTACTTATTTGAGACTGAAAAATTATTTCCAATCAGAGAATATTTTTAAATTCACAGACATTTATTACAAACAGCTGTTTATCTCAAGCCATTTGATATCTGATTGAAGTTCACTGACTAACAGTGTAAGTTGAATAAATGGTTTACAATTTTCTGAGCTTGATCCATTTAACTGATCAAATCACTAAATGGAAGGCTTTATAATACAAAGTCACACCACTGCCACAGTTATACATCTAACCAGGTATCAGAAATGCTCCACCAACTCAAAAGTCTTGGAAAGCAAAATATGCTTATTTAGTTTGGTGTCCACATATTGAAAGATAAACTTTATTTTGAAGAACAATTTCAATGTAATGAAATTAAAAGAAATAAAGTTTCCTTACTTTACCATTTGCACTTCAAAGAGGTAAATATATAAAGATTTTACTTCTACGTTGTCAGGGTAAAGAAAAAACATTGTGTAGATTTCTCTTTCAATGTCTCAGAACAGCTTGGCTTAATTACTTAAATAATACTGGTTTTCATCATTTATAATTCAAACCATATGCCAACCTCAACAGGAAAAAAAAAATACCAATTTAATCATATTCTCCAGTTCTCATCATATATTTTCAAAAGTTATCTTTGAAAACCAGCATAGGAACTTCAACTTAAACTAAAATCTTAATTAACACCTTAATTCCTAAATATAAGTTAATTGAATCTGTGTTCTTAAACTACGAGCCAATGTAGCTGCAAATTCTAAACTAACTGGTAAGACATTAATACTTTTAATAGGTGAGTCATTTTCCAAAGTTCAGTAAAACTCTTTTCTCTAAACAAGCCATTTTAAGTTAAAAATAGGTAATGTCCGTGCTAATAAATGTGCTCCAAAGAAAGAGAGATAATGGAGGAAAATAACAACAAAAAAAAGCTAAACATCACCTTATTCAGAAAAAGCACAAGTACAGTCTCTTTGTGTTTTAAGGTGGTGTTCTGAGTTCTGTGTATCTTTCATTGAAGTCAACAGGAATTGTTGCACTAGAATTAAACGTGGCTGGAAGTAGAACCTTGGTGCTTTATTACAAAAGTGTCTTAAGTAATTTGAAGGTTTCATCGTTATAACAATCTGAGACACAGAACAGCAAAAGTTCTTTTAAGAGTCTTCTTATAAGAGTGACATGTTTCTTGAATAATCAGCCTCGCTTCTACAAGTCTACAACATGTTTTGGTGTACTACAGGAATGACTAGCAGCCTATAGAGAGAATCTGCATCTCAAATTGAATTGCAAACCAACTGAATTGCTGTTACATGGCTCATGACGATGTAACAAGAATTCACTCATAACCAAAGAATAAATATTTCAGTTAAAATAAATGGCATTTAAGAACATTTTATCTATTTTGACAGAAAAAAAAAAAGAAAAAGGTCATTTCTCAGCCTCCCTAATCATCATTCCAGCTTGTTTCCAAGAATCTAATTATAATGCAGAATCACTGAAGGTTTTTCATCAGCAGGACCTGGGACTTGGTACTCATTTCTGCTGAGTAAAAAGCCCCAGGGCTCCTTAGACCACGTTGATTTCATAGTCATATGAAATAGTCATATTTGAAGAACAGCTGGTGTGCTTTATGACGTAGATCCAGGAACTGCAAAACTGGCCTATCCCCATTTAAAAGGCTACCAGAAAAAATTTTCACTTTTCTCCTCAAGTCGGATTTCTAGGCAGGAAATTGAGACTAGAGGGCCCATTATTAAGCCAACTAATTAAGTTTGTAGGAGGAACTGTTATCCTATTCAAACAGAAGAGGTTTCCAGTAGCAATTTCCATAATTAAGGTTATCCTCTTTTTATGGCCACCCTAAAATTGAGCTCATGAGAGAGCATATCCAAGGAAGACTTTACTTCCCTTCTGTGGTAGCTTGTGTCTTTTTCTGTTAATCCTCCTTGGTGGTTTTGCAAGTTGAAGGGAATGATTTAATATATCTAACCGTACATCTGAAATCTGGATGCTTTCTCAATAAACAGTTTCTGATGCATATTTCCATTATACTTACACAAAGTTTGTATGGCTTTATAATCACATTTTCTTATTTAAACAGAACCGATTTTCCCTTTTCTACATTCTCTCCTGCTTCTACCTACAGGCAGTAAACAGTTTGGAGAAAGATCAAAACCTAAAAGTACCCATGTAGGTATCTGTTATTACTCCTTATTATTCACTGTTTTATTACTTTTGTGACTCTTCCCTAGTACTTCAAGTTCAAATATTCTCATGCACCACTATTTGTAGCACCGAAAACAATAATACCGGAATGCAATGAGGACAGAATATATGGAAGCTTTTTTATAAAGCCTCTTCCCATTCTGATCCATTTCACAATAACCTTGACTTCTGCACTTCTTAGATTTTTCAGGCTATATATATATAACAGTAAGAAATAAGTCATATTTTATGGCAGTTTCATAATAATTACAGATTTCCAATTGCACGGATTAAATAGTTCCAACAGACAAAACTGAGGTCTCCGATTCCTGTATAATGGTGTTTATTGTACTAGTTCTTCTTTTGAAGGAAGAAATGAATACTAAATAAATCTTAGGCTAGTTGAACATTGCTGCTGAATGTAACACTAGCTTCAGTATACATGTAAACCTCTGAGAACATGTATACATACACATACTGAATTCTATGGTAGCTGAAACATGTATTTGCAGACTAAAATACTTTATATTAAAATATTCCTCTTATTGTTCAAATAACTTTAAAGAACCACTAAGTAATGACGTCTTAATTTTCCATCATAATCCAAAAATACATAAATAGATCAAAAATAGTAAAGTTACATTCAAAACATCAAATGAAGATACATTCTTGTACTGTACTACATATGTAGGATATTGTCTGTCCTACAGCACTTCAGGCCAAATATAGAACTTCACATAATTTTGTAAGTTTCTGTAAGAGTATGTATCTACAGTAAACTTTTGCATACTTTCACTTAGGTAGCTACCTAACAAGAAAACCCTTCCTTCTTGAGAAACGTAGTCAAATAACTAAGTGAACCAGGCAACAGCATTTGGACTAATCTGAGATGCTACCAGAAAACAAAACAGTCTGCAATTTGCAACGTAACTACAAGCATACTGTCATCTTCAACGAGTAGGAAAAAACCCATATATTTTTAGTAGATTTTGCTGTTTCTATTTACAGACTTGATGATGTATACACCTTATACTTTTGTGAAGAGGAAGAAACCACTTGCTCAAACTGTGTAAACTTTGACTAACTACTTAGTGATGAACTTGTATAAAAGAAGTGCATGAAAGAATGTTCTTGCCAGCAATGCATTAACAATGCCAGCCGGTCCCAGGTGTCCTATGATTAACATGGAGTATATTATCCTGCAAGATTCCTATTTGCATATACAATACTAGCTTATGACCTGAGTATTGCTGGCACTTCTTATTTTATATATCATCCGTGCGTGCCACTGCTACTATTTGATTAATATAACAAAGTGAAATTAATTAGTTCACACTGCTATATTTAATAATGATGTGTGTTTCTACTGCACACATGTTTTAATTACCACTTTTTGAAATGTTTCCAATGATTACATAGTGGCGGGGGGGACGAGGAGTGTGCTATGTGTCAGTCTTTCCTGGGAAGCATACATAAAAATTGTTTTATAGGCTTCTCCAAACAAGAAATAACTACTGATCACCATGAGAATATAAAAATTAAATGAGCAATTAGTACTTAAAATAATTGAAACTTACTGGAAAGGTTTGAATAGTTTTAGTTTGGAATATGCATCGCTGGAATTATGGAGATTTCTTCTGTATTTTCACTAATTCTAACACTCTAATGATGAGAACGTTGTTTTCAAACACCATCATGAAAGTGAGTAGCAAGGCCAATTATATTTCACTTTACAAGAGTTACTTTAACAATGACGCACAGTTGAATTAACACTCCAATTTAATATTTTGGAGAAAATTATTCTGTTTCTCCATGAATGTACTCATGGTATGCATTACAATAACTTCCTTTTTCAATGCAGTTTTGGGAATAAAATTTGTCTCTAGCTACTGGGATATGCCAACCACATTAATTTGTATATTTTATAATCAATCTAGAGTTTAAAATGCATTACATAATTTGTAAAAGGCGGGAAAGAAAACCCTGCTGGAACTACCTCGTAGAAAAGATGAGACAAAGACTTGATTCCTGATCCCAGGGCGGGAGGGAAAAAAAAAAAATATGTACCCTTTCCTTCAGGTTCCTGTCCACTGCTTTCCTTGTGAAATCTTTATTGACTGAAGGTACAAACTGAAACTTGTTAGAAGCAGTTTAACAGCTTAGCAGTGCCACACTCATCTTTGCTTCATAAAACTGCCCAATCTGGTACTCCCTACTACACCCATTTTCTTATTTAAACTTAAAATACACAGTATTTCCTCTGCGGGCAAATAGAGGGCTACAGGGATTAAGAGAGACGTTCAGGGAAATATAATCCAATTAACACTTCAGATACTGTTCCACTAATGTCTGAACACATCTGTCACACTTGATTTATTTTTTTTCCCCCATAACAAGGAATAGACACCTATAAAACTATTTAAACACCTTGTTTTCAGATTTTACCAGTTCTCATTCCTACAGGGCTTTACTGGAAAAAAACAGATTATGCTTATATGTCATCTTTTTCTACTTAGGTATTACAATGGAAGGTGTTTTACAAATGGGAAAAAAAAAGTAAGAGCCATTTCTGTATAAGGATGTTGAGAGAAAAAGGGGTATACTCACTTTAAATATAGACTACGGAAAAAATAATGGATGCACACTCTTAATTCTTCAACTGATTTGCTCTTCTCACAGTTCAAGCGAGGAAAACTCTCTGAGCTATGTCCCACCTCATTACCAACTTTGACTGAAGGCAAGATAAACAAGCTGAACAAGATAGCCTTCACAAATTCTCACCAAGATAAGCTTCCTTTTACCTGACTAGTTACAGACAGGTTTAGTCAAATGGGTCATCATATTTCAAAATTTCCACAGGAAAGAGGCATTTTTACCTACATTCTTAGCAGACACTGTCGAGATGTTTCACTCCACTGGAGCTGTCACCATGGAACAGGGCACAGGCTTGCCCCCAACATATGACAAGCCGCCGATGTCTTGAAGGGGAGAAAAATGCACATTTTTAAATCAGCTCTAGTTTCTCTGACTACTTGTTTCTGACCACTAAAGAAGCTTCCATAGCTTTCATCTTGTAAAGACAGGCAGCAGAAAGGGATGGACCTGCGTGATCAACCTCATTTTTTCCATAGAAAATTCTTCCTGATTACAGAGGGAATGTATGCCTCTGTCCTCATCATAAACCGAGTGGTACACAAACAGTACAGTGGTGCTTGCTTCTCTCCTCAATTCATCCTCTGCTGCCATAAACAAAGGTTAAAAAAGCGTCTGTCCAAGTGCATGCAGTATTAATTAACTGAGATCTTTACCTTTTTTTAATTGAGCAGCATAACACCATACTGTTAGATAGCATTATTAAGAGCTAACTTCCCAATACAATATAACAGTTTTCACAACTATACCATCTTCTATTTTAAGAAAGCATATAGATGCTATTCCAGCCACATACTACCAAGAATTGTTGCTATTATTCCCTGACAAAGAAATTCAAATGTACTAACAGAACGTGTTGGATATGGAGAAGATGAAGGTGACACTATACTTCGCAGTAACTTAAAATGCCCATTTAGCAATTCTAAAGTCATACAACAGAAATGATGAGACAGTACAACCACTAGATGTTCTGATGTTCCAACACCCCCTCTCCCCCTCACCTCCCAAAAAAACCCAACCCAAAACACAACATTGCACCAGTAAATAAGAAGCAGAACTCAAGCTGCAACCAGTAACACAATACTTCCTGTGCAAAGAAACTTTGGTGGAAATAACCTCAGACCATTGTTAACATTATTTTAGACATTATCACATAACAACCCTTCGGAAATTACCGTATCTTCTTATGTGAGAACTGATTTTAAAAATTGTATTTTTAGTTAATATGATTTAGCTGCTGCAATTAAACAGGAAAGTTACTACCACAGAAAAGTCACTGCACATGTTCTTTTGCAAGGTAGCCTTCCCATCTTAATTCACACCTTACACTGCTAAAAACACAACTTAATAGCAAAGCAGACAAAAAGGAAGCATTACTTTCTTCACTCTGTTCCTATATTTTCTCCTGGAGTACCAAACAAGAAAAAAAATCTGCTTCCTCTGAACTTTACAATGTGGTCTCACTCTTACTCAGTCATCAAGCACCACCATAATTATTATCATCATAACCATTAGTAAACCTATTTATTATCCCCTCAGTTCCATCTGGATCACAATTTTTATATGATTCAGACATAAATGACAAAAAATGATACTGTACTACTTTTAGAGACATAGAGTAATGTTAAGTTATGAAAATCTCAACTTGGCATAATTTATTATATTTTTGTTTTGTTTCCCCCAGTTAGTAGAATGCAGACAGCCAGTGAAACACCATAAACAGATGTTAAAAATTGCATGAGCTGGGATACCATCCTACAGGGATAGAATATTGCTTAGGGAAATATATAAATAAAATTAGATGAAACTATACAGACTAAGGTTTTCTTGGATCCTTTTATCTGGTCATGAAACTTCTCTATTCTTTGTGATTATTATGATAACTTTTAAAGATCACTTCATATTCTATTTACGGAAAATATTTCTGGCTCACAAACAAGACCTATTCTCTTGCCTTTTTAAAACCTCGATAGATAGGTTACAGACAGCGACCTCCATCTGTGAGAGCAGTCTCTCATGCATGCTGTTCCCAATACCCCTTATCAAGCAAAAAGCTTAGAATGTCTTTTGCAACAATTATTTAAAGAACATAATATCCAAATAACTTCTGTAAATGCATATTCATGTATCTTAAACTTTTTGTCCACAACAAATGATGTTAGAAGTTAAATCCAAATAGAATTATTACCATAAGATTTATCATATCAGCTCTGCTTATACTCCAAAATCAATAGCCCTGACCTCAGAAGAAAGTATTACTGCCAGTGATCTTTACTGGCTGCATAATGGTCAAGGTGTCAATAATACAAAAACAGAAAACACACATCACCTCAGCATAATTATATTACACAGATCCCTAGGTCCATCTTTCCTTTCCAAGAAACAGAAAAAGGCGACCTACCAAAGCAGCAAATAAGAAAAAGGCAGTGTGACATTACACAGTTCATCACTTTTGCAGTGCCCCTGTGCCTTATCTCAGAGGCATCAGCACAGTATCAGAGCAGGAAAGCACACAAGTTGGTTCTGTGGATGGCGTACAGTTAGTAGCATAAGCTTTTGGACTCCATCAATCTGTGTATCATCTATGAAAAGGGGAAAAAATGAAAACAAAACAAACAAAACACAAAACAGATAAGCTTGTTTCAGAATATGAAGACAAGGATGATGTCATTTCCAACATATACAGATGCGTACATGCATGACAGGATTTCTAGGATGTCTCCAAAATATAATTAATCTAATTATGCTGATAGTTAAGCACAAGTGTTGATTAAGGGAGCTCTCTCTGTTAGCTTCAGATATAATTAGCATAACACGAAAAAATGCTTGCCTTTGGGAAAGGCAAGGAGTAACGGCAAAGTTCTAGATACAACATCAGAATACAGACATGTACAATTCATAATCCTAAACACAGATAAATGTGCAATTGTATATGTTCTTGTTTTTCTGAAATACCTGTATGGGACTGGCAGACATGGTACAAGAGAACATTAGCCTGGGGCTGAGCAGATACCTCAGGGCATCTAAAAAGGCATGAGCCACCTATGGTTAGGCAACTAAATCTCATCCCCAGCGATTAAAGAAAGCCTTATCTGACTTGGCACTGCACCAGAGACCTGAATAATGGGATTCCTTTAATTGCTGAGGATTTCTTCCAATCCTGCTATTTACTCATTTTCTACCCTCTTTTCCTTTCCTTCCTCCTCATGTATCTTCTAACAATCCCTTTTTTTAAACATACAATGAAACACACATCACAATTTTTTTTTTAAAAAAAAAAAATCTTAAGTAATCAAGAAATGTTGAAATAAATGTCACAATTCATGCCTTCTTTAATTTGTTCAGCACTGATGATTAATAAGAATCAAAAGAACACTGAACAGATAAGAATATTCATGGACTTCCTTATGTCATTTGTGTAACTGCACTTGAGTGTTGCACAAGGATTTTGATACACTTATCTCACCCCAACATTCATTAACGTCTACTTTATTAATTTTGTGACTCCAGCAGAACGCTGCCAGTTACTTCTTCATCTCTCACCCTACATTAGGAAACACCTGATATTTACGTAAACTGGAGCGTTCTCTCGTTTTTATGAGTTCTAGCAAAAACAAAGTAAGGAAGTTAAGGACATCACCATACTTAAAAATGAATTCTTATCCAAGGAGAAAGGGTCACTATCCCCAGGATCAGTGAGAAAAAAAAAAAAAAAAAAAAAAAAATCCGAGTTATAAGCTAATTTCAAAATAATCAGACATTTTAACCATGTTCCAGCCTTCTGTAGCGGAAGGGTATGAAAAAGGGAAGACAGGGAAGGGTGGGAAAGGCTGGCTTCCATACTGGGGAAAAAAAGAGGAAACAAGAAAAAAAAAAAGAGACAATTCTGAGCACAAATACATTAGGATACTTTCTAATTTATGATCCTGTGTAGAATATGACAATGGGAACATCCAGACACTTCATTTCCATACCTAGAGAAACCTCTAAAAACCTACCACTGATGAGGCAAAACAGGTGCTGCAATGCAACTTACTACTGTTGTGCCAAATACAAAAATCACTTTTCCATAAAAAACCTAGAATAGAAAATAAATAACCTATGGGAGGTTCTCCAAGGAAAGAGATTTTTAAAATAGGAGAGAACCGGGTACTCTGATTAGGTTGGCAGAGCCCCACAACCTATATGGAAGCTGCTCAGGAAATTATTCCATTCTAGAATATTTTTTATTACAGACTGAACAGAAAAAGCACACTTCCTGACCACTTTATTTCACCCAATGGCCTCCGGTAGCTCACATGACTTTTGCACTACTTTGCATCCTTTCTCATACTTCCATTAGAATGGAAAATCGAAAACAAACTGCACAGGAAGTTCATTGCACTTTGTTCTAAAAATGCAGGAGAAAATAATTTGACCCTGCTTTCAAATTATTTCTCGGTTCTTCCAAATAACATCTATTGTATGGTACTGACCCAGTTCTCACTGAACAAATTAATGTTGCAGAAGACCACATCATGGATATATAGGGCATGGTTAACAGTATTTGGTTACCCAGGTTTGGTAACCTACATACCTTTTGGCTGCTCTTGAAGCTTTGCAGTTCATTGTATGCTTCCTAGCTGAGGCATCTGACAAAAGAATCTCCAACATCACTAACTGATCTTAGCTTCCTGGAATTGTCAGAGGACACTGGGTTCACAGGGAAAAAGATGAGGCAAATCAACCATATGGCCCATTTCAAAGCCTATGCTCTGCAAAAGCAGGCAAGTACATTGTGCAGGTTTTAGTGTCTAGCTGCGCAGTGTTCTTAGGGAAAAAAACAGGAAAATTAAGACTTCAGTTGTGTGAAAGAGCCGTGACTATATCTTTTATTCATATGGAAAAAGGACAACTTCACAGCATAATTGTGCTTAAAACAGAAGAAGTGGCTAAATTATCCACAGGAGAACACAGGTTATCACTATATTAATGCGTCAGTTCTTTTTTTTTCACTTTTTTTAAAGTACTCCAGTTGTATGTTAATGATGTCAGCCCAAACCTACTAATGTCAAATTGAAAATTAACGTCATGCTTTGCTGGGCAGACTTCTGTTTGTGAAGGAATACCAATGATTAATACGACGTTTCATAAGAAATATTTCTATGAACACTAAGTACACAAAACATTTTACAGGTTACGTACCATATATTATTTCAAATTCACTTTTATTATTTATCCATACCTACAGATTTGCAGAAGATTACAGAAGTACTACAAAAGTTAACTAAATTTCCTCTTAAAGAGAAATGTTTTTATATTTCAGCAATAACGATTTAATGTTGATCAAGCCTCTCCTAGCACATTCCTCCCACTACAGGAATTTTACAGGTCTCAAAACAGGTTTCAAGTCTGACTTCTTATGGTATGAACGCTAATATCCTCGCTAGACTGACAGTTAAAGAGTTGGTTCGTACTACTAATGCATGAGCACGGTAACATTTTTCTGTTATGATAAAAATCCACAATAATTAACAGCCAAAAAACCACACACTTCCTTAAGGAAAACCTAGATGAAGAAAAGTATCAACTGTAATTTCATAATACTATTAGATTTCTGATGAAGACAGCACTCCTTATGGTTTTCCGGCTCTCTGAAGAAGTCTGAGGATGCCATCTGGTAACCTCAAGGTTCCAGTAAGAAAACGAAAGCAACTCATGCAGACGAGGATGGCTTACATGGATTCTCCTCTTTGAACCTTTTCTATTGAGAACTGATGTTGCTATTGAGCTTTGCCTAATGCTACATCACAGCACATTCCTTTCAATGTAAAAGAAAATCTTTTAAGATTGAGTCAATGCGTTATCCTGTAGGATTTCTCCTGTCATTTTTAAGTTGATGTGATGGATATCCTTATGTCCTTCTACCCAAATGGACAGCAATTCAGACATTATTTTGGTTTCTCTTTTGTTATCACTAGCAATTCTGTAGCCGCCCAAGTAAAAGTTACAGCATTGCTCTCCCTTATACTTATATGCAGGTATTGAAATTATGTTATACTTTATTGGAAGTTGGACACAAAAACAGACTTTAAGTTTAAAATTAAGTCTTTCAGTGTGGATTTATAAATCATACTGCAAATGTTCTTATTTATCTTCTGTTTGGAAAAAAAAAAATCTTCAGACTTTAAATTAATATGTTAGATCTAGTTACAATGTCTTGCTAAAGACAAAAGAAAGCCACTTTTTGGCTAAAAGAGTGAGGAGTTAGGAGAATACAGGGCTGAACATGAACTACTTTTAGATGCTGTCCTATGTAGTACAGGGCCTGCTGAGATTGTATGTCTTGCACCACAAGGAAAGATACATTTTAAGAGTGTAGGGGGAGAGACAGAGAGAATACGCCAAAGCTACAGCAAAGTTACTTTGCCTGACATACTCCCACATTGACTGTTAAACTGCTGCATAAGAATCTAAAAATCACTTTACTTTCAGACTACAGTAGATGCAATTGTTCTTATGCAGTTACTTCTGCTGCAGTAACCTTAGGAATTACAGCTCCCTAAAGACTGGCTGGTGTACACTTCCAACCTGCTGCCACCAGAGGACCTTTATTCAGGTTGCTCACCTTAAATCAATCATCATATAGCAATGTTCTGTCACCTGTGAGAAACTCATCAGCCGGGAGGTTTCTTGAGCACTTTGGAAATACGAGTTTACCTTACTCACACAGTTTCAGCAATAATTAGGACAGCTAAATAGTCCCACATCCCATTAAACCATGAATCCTCGTGTTTACAGACTAGGCAATCACCCTTGCTGAAACACTTTTCTCACCAACCCATCTTTCCACTGTGAACAGAAAGCATAAGCATTTAACATTCCGCTGCTGGGCAGTGTTACACATACTTTGCAAACAAGCTAGGTAATCTAAAAGCAAATAAAGAGCAGCAGCTTGCAGAAAGTGTAATTTCTTGATGGCCATTGTGCACAGCTCTTATTGTTTAAATTCAGGAGAAGAGCATAATGCACCACATGCACCAAAACATCCACCTTACCTTTTGAAAAGGCATCCTGAAACATTCTGAAGAATTCTGCTTAAACACCCTTCCAGCTTTTCACAACAAGATGAGACTTTAGCATGGGTCTGACTGCTGCAGAGAATGTTTCTCTAGACCCAGTGTTTGGAGAAAGCAGAGGACCAGGCCTATAATACGTATCCATCTTTTTTTAACTGGTATGTACAAGAGCTCGTGCTGCTTACAGCTGGAACAAATTCCACACGGCACACTTGGGAAAAATCATCAGACTATTTGGAGCCTTCTTCATATTGCAAACATAGACATCAAGAAATCTTCTCCAAATACATCTCTAAAACCTTAATTTTACAATTCAGCACAATGTAAGGGCATAATCTGGAAAGCGTACTACTATTTCAAACAACTTTAAAGGCATTTCAAAGCATGTCCGTATTCAGCATAACTTTAAAACATATCAGTATTTTGATAAATTTTACTGCACTACTGACAAATTTTATAAAATTTATTTTATAAACCAGATTCTGCACTCTCCACTTTTTAAAAATATTATTCAACTAGATCTTAAGCTTATGCATTGACAAAAACGTCCACTTTTTAGAAGCAGTTAGAAAGTTGACAGTAGAGAAATACAGAATGCAAAAAATGAGATTTCTTGCACAATAATTTTGACTTAATAAAGCATATTTAATAGAACAGAAATACAAGAGAAATAGGAGCATTTCTGCAACTATTGACAACAAATGAAAATAGATGCGCAATTCAATCCTCGTATTGACCATAAAAGTAGCAATTTCTCTGCAATTTTCCCTTTATTGCTAGCTTTTCTGTTATTGTTTTATGCTGAATCTTATTAAAGAAGCTACTAGAACAGATAAACTGAAAATCAGACAGCATCTAGCAGCATGCTAGATGAATGCTAAAATGAATGCTAAAACCCCCTCCCATTATGCATTCTTTTTGCCTAATCTTGTGTGCACATTTCCTTCTCTTAGTCTTTATTATTAAGCACATTTAATTATTTTTTGAGAATTAATTCATCCATGCCTACTGCTTGTTTCCTATTGGAATTTTAAGTCCATCTGTTTGCTACTAAACATTTTTCATCACAATCAAATATATCCAAAAAATTATAAACCAAATGCACTCCTTGTCAATACTTTGTGAGCCTACTGCCATTCTGCTATCACTATGACATAAAACCCCTTGTTAACATTATCAGAATTTCTGTTAGGATTATATATGCAAAACTGCAAGGTGCAAAGTCTAGAAGAAGGAGCGGTAACATAAAAGCTCTTTTAGAAACTTCTAGTACTAATGACCTTATAAGTGCAGCAAAAAAAAAAAAAAAATCAAAAAAACACATAAACAGGCATTCTACAGCCCAAACGCTTTTGAATCTGAAATATTTCTATGGCTTCTTTTTCTCTTTTTTTTTCCATTTTTAAAGAACGCCCTGAATGTTTCCTTCTCCCCAGCTGGTTTACCTAGAATCCCTGTGGCTACTAATGAAGGAAAAAACCTACTTTCCTCGAGTACAGATAACAAAATCCAACCCTAAATTAAAGATCATCTGCATAAATGCCACTGTTAAATTTATATTTGCTGCCAAGACTATTTGCTGCTTACAAGATCTTCAAAGTGTTACTAAATCAATTAAGGTTAATCTAAATACGCGGGATTCAGGTACCAATCTGTTTTCACACTAAAGCAGCTTTGGACTGATGAAAGTATCAGTGACCTTTTCCAAAATGCTGAACTAGCCTGTTTTCCAATTTAGCCAATGATATCTTATTTTCTCCAACCTGTTATCGTACTTGGAACCTGTAGAATTAGCATCCATACACATAAAAGTTACTAATGCTGTATAAGTTGTTAAAATAAGACACACAAACCAAGCTGCTTAAAAATTCTGTGTATTATTTGATATTTATCATATCCACGATTTCAAAATAGTTTGTGCTATCAAGCATCATGTTTGCTTGTGTACTGTCAGTTTCTTCAGTAAAGCCACATGTAACAAAGAATGGACAGTCTGTCATAATTTTTCCATTACAGTTTATCACCACAAAGTTTGGTAGTACATTAGTATACTAAGTGTTTAATATTAATATAGGCAATTGTATTTGACTTTATCTACTGCAAACTAATGCAGGTATGCACGATTTTATTAGTAAGAATTCCTACAATAAGCACATGTTAGAGGAATTAATCATTCATTCCCTGCAGACTGCTTATATATTTCATCAGACCATTATCTGATCTGAATAACAAGAACACTTGCATAATAAAAGACATTACTGCTGACATATGCAACTTTATTCTATCAACTTTATATCTTTGCAGCAAGAGGTCTTTTTTAAGTCCTCTGTTGTTTCTTTTGAATTAGATTGACCTGATTTGACATTTTCCTATATCAACAATTATGATCAAGATTGTACATATATATATGAGCAAATATAATATGTATCAAACTTAATTGCCAGATTTGACTCAGGTCATTTCCCACAGCAGCAAGTAGTAATTACAGCAAAAGTGGAGACTATCTGTCAAGTCATTTTTCATACAGATACTGAAGTATTGCCAGGAGATATCCTAGATTTAAAGAAAATCCAAAAGACAAATAATGAATATTATGGTCCAAACTAATAAAGCCATTAAGTATGCTGTGATTCAACCTAAGCCAAACAATTTAGTTCCTATCTGATTAGTCAAATGTATTTTAATCTTTTAAATTTTCCTTTTATTGTAAAAATAGACACTGTGTTAAGCTTTCAATGTTGCATGCTGCATGTTTGGGACCACCAAGCAGAACAGAAAGCTTAACCTAATAAACTTCTCTGTATGCAGTCTCAAAACACTTCATGCAAATGATCTGGATATATTATTTTAATGCCCTGCCCACAGGGAGTACAAGACAGCAATGAGCCATGTCAAATGTTACCTACACAAAAAAAGAAAAAAAACACGCTTTGCTTCTAGCTGAAAGATAAATTCATAGTACTAAAACAATAACAGTAGGATTTCTTACTAAGCCAGCAGATGTGTTATCCTCTTATTTCAAGTTCACAAGTTCAGTGGGTATTTTTTCTGTCATAAATGTTACTGTCAATTACCCAAAGAGTACTGTGATGCAATATGAAAGTCACCCCGATTCACTACCTCAGAACTTGTAGCCTATGCTTGGTAATTATTCCCAGCTTTAAGATTATGAATGCCTGAAAGCAACTCTGAATGTCATCCTTCTGCTACTGCAGATCTAGCCTTTTCTGCTTCTGTCACATTAATTTCCTAAATAAATTTTGTCTAATTACCTTTACTGTTGTGACATAAACTAATTTCTTTACTTCACAAAGAAAAGCATTTAATTTGACCCTAATAAACTTTCACTCCTGGCGACATTTATTAGTTGTGATTGATTTTGAATTACAACTGAAATGCAACATTAATTTCACATTGAGATGCTTAATAAAATGCACTTGTAAATGTACGTCTAACAGCTTCTAGTGACAAGTTAATTCTGATTAGGTGAACAGTAAAAACATAATACATAAGACATTTGAGATGTACAGTTTATTTACAGTACCCATTTATTATTCTGAATTTGTAGTGTAAAATAACCCGAATTTGTCAAGAATTTGCAAAGAATTAAGTTTATTTTATTCAAATCCATATTGTCCCTACAACAGATACAACACCACATGAAGAATTTAAATCCAAGTCCATTTGGCAGGAATAGAGAAAAAATGCTGAAATGCTATCGATTCCTTCCAGTACATTCAAAACACCTGACTCAACTATATTTCTACTGACATAACACAAAGGTTTTATTTAGATATTAGCAAACATGAGCAAGTATTTTCATTGACATACTTTTCATCCTTGTTTCTTCCCTCTACCTAAGAAACAGTTAACCCTCAACTACTAGTACTAGCTGTTTCCTCTACCAGAGATGCAGCAAATGTCGATAATGGGTCCACTGTCCCAAGAGAAATGTCTGCAAAAGTTCTCCTCCCGAGATGCAGATGTGTTCACTGCTACACAACACCTAACATTAGACTCTTCATGACATACCTTTATTTGATCTTTGTACCTTCTGTCAACTCTACAGCTCAGCCAGCAAACCTGAGTCCTACTGTTCATTAAGCCCTCTTGAACGAGTTTATCATTTGCTTCCCCTAAGTCTTTTGCACCTACTTTAAAAAGTGCCATCAGTACTTTTGAATATGTCCCATAAAAGCACTTGGAAAGCAAAGCTGTTGTCTGGAACTGCCGTCCCCATTAGAAGACAAAATATACAAACATTCTGTACATATAAAACTTCATGAAAAATCTAACAACTTCAGATATGTGGACTAAAAATGCTTACAACTGAATGCAGACAAAAACATTCTTAGTATCTATAGACCATGGACATTTTACAGTAAACTGAATACCCTGTCACCTGGCATTATTTAGCAGGTCACACCGTGCTGTAGATCCCTCCTGAGGGAAGCGTCTCTTTGTTTAGATTTTGTCTGTGATCTATCAAATACCTATACTCGGACTAAGGTAGACATTACACAATACTTGACACACTCGGTTTCCTTACACAAGTATTCACCCGTAATTTTATTTTCTCACGAAAGATAAGCAAACCATTTTATGCACTTTTCCCACTGAGAACAGTCCAAGTTAAAATAGCCAAGTTCCTCTCTGGCCAGAACAGTGTGACTTAAAAGCAGAAACACAGATATATACATACAAAGGGGTGTGTGTGTATGTATACGCTAAGAAAAGGTCTGGAGGAGCAGGAGAACGTAGGGACAGAAACCAGGCATATTTACTTACTAATGCAGTCCGCTCGGACCTCTTTGGAAACCTGAAGGAGTCTCCGCTTTTCCCTCCTGTCGGTCAGGCGCCGCGTTGTGCCCCTAGTCCACACAGGCCCAGAAGGAACTGCAAAGAGAGAGAAGCACATGCCACATCAGGCAGTTCTGTTTTGCTGGGATCCAGCGCCGCCGTCGCTAGCTCCTTAGGGGCAACCCTGCTTTCAGAGCAGACTCCTGCAAAAGAGTCATCCTTCCAAATATTTTTTTTTTTTTTTAAATCAGTTATTAACAAA
>NW_009649951.1:605975-607325 GCF_000708025.1 Charadrius vociferus
GGCGCTGCCTCCTCCCACCGCGCTCCCTGGCGTGTGCGAGCGAGCGAGCTCCTCGCTATTAATAATAATAAGCCCTATCCCCCACCTTCCTCCTCTCCCTGGGAAAACAATTAATAATGTATTAAAATAATGCACCTTTAAAGCCACGGGATGGCAAGAATAAAATAATAATATTACCACCACTTAAGAGAGCGCTGCAATGGATGTGGTGGCGGAGCACGTTTTCCTATCAATTCACACCCAAGTGTGAGCACAAATTATGCTTTTGGTATTCCTAAATCCCTTTCCCCGACCAGAGCAACTATCATTATCACCATCAAAGAGAAGGTCTCTCTCCAAAGCTGAGTGGAGACGCTGAGTCCCCGGGTGGCTGCTGTGGCTGGGCTGCAAGGAGGGCACCCTCCCCCCCCTTCCGGTCGCCCCCAACCAATCTCATCGCTTCTCCTCCTCTTTTGCTTATACCGGTGGGTTAAGCATTGCGTTTGGCCCTTTTAGTGTTTTTCCTTCCGTTCCTCCCCTGACGATAGTTTGTGTATTTTAAATAAAGATTTCATTCTGCCAACCCGCAGGAAGCTTTTAACAAGATGCAGCTGAGCGTGTCGATATCTTATATCTTTTTACTGCTGCTCCGGCGTGTACATCAACTCCAAACTCATTTCTTTTCTTCTCCGCCTGATACTGTAGCATCTCAGAAACGGCGGCGGCGGCAGCAGCAGAGCGCTGCTCCCGGGGGGCACTTTTACTTTGCCCTCAAAGTATCTCCCAGCAATGAGAGCCGTCGGAGCCCCCCCCCACACACACACCCCCACACACGCACACACCACCACCATCTTCTCTACAGCAAAATGCTGGGATGATTGCTGTAAGATTTCCAGTTTCGCTGATAACACTATACAGTCTTGAGAGCAGACGGGATGAGGAGGTGGGGATTTTCTTTTTGTTTAGAATACAGTTTTGTGTATGCGATATTTTTAATTAAGATTTTTCCAGAAATAGATCCCATCGAGATTTAATTTACGAAGGTATTTCTAACGCTGGTCAATACTGTCTTCCAAGAGGAACATTTGCAATCATTTGCCTCCCCACAACGATGCGCAAATGCTCTTCACAGACCTTAAACCGTTTACCAAAGACTAAAAAAGGGATTTTGTTGTTGTTCTTTTTGTGTGTTGTGGGGTTTGTTTGTTGGTTGTTGGGGTTTTTTTTATGTTTTTGTTTTTATTTTTCACTTAATCTACATTAAAATAAAACTTTGTTCAGCATGCCAGCTACCGCCTATTGATTTCTGGTTTTTAAGAGGTGCTTTTTTCCTTCTTCTTCTTCTTTTTTTTTTTTTTTTTTTTTTTTTTT
>NW_009649951.1:607660-619851 GCF_000708025.1 Charadrius vociferus
CTCAGCCTCCGCCCAAAAAAAAAGGGCTAGGTAGGAGCTTTCTATCCTAAAAGTGATAGAGGGCGCTCCGTGTGCTGGCAGGTATTATTTCAGCTCGTAGCTGTACCCGGCGTAAACCAAAGCACCACCCTTAAAAGAGTACAGGCGATGGGGACCTTTCTGATACACCTGGTACTGAGCATTGCCGGTTTTTCTTTAAGGTGCACTGCAACTCAATTTGACCTACTTTGAAGCACGAAGATGCAGAGTTTGGAGAAAGAAAAAAAAAGACAACCAACCAACCAACCAACACACCCCCCACCACCCTCCAAAAAAATTGAAAAAAAACCCCCTCCATTTTAACCCCTTTATTAAAAAAAAAAAAAAAAAAAAGGCTGAAAATTGTGCTATTGTAGAGTGAACCTTTATTGAGACAGGGAAACAGCAATTTAAATATTTCTTTCCAGTGGTGGTTTCCCCTTTGGTAGATCACTTGTGAGTATTGCTTTAATTTATGGCTAAATATGGCATCACTAATGTTTGTAAAACTGGTTTTGTCCACACAGTAAAACACTGCTAAATGCAGCAGAAGTATTCTAACATCTTAGCACTCCTTATCAAATTAGAATTATATATCTTTCATTCCTATGTTCCTTTTGATCTTCAGTCTTTCCCTTTTTTTTTTTTTTTTTAACTTAGATTTTTCCAGCTTACTATGTCTTATTCCTACATTTCACTGCAGATTTCTTCACAGGAGTAAATTCTACAATTTGTGCTATATTGGTACATACTACCTTTCATTAGTACCAAAGTTTTGTGCAGTATAGTATGTTAAGAGATCACTTTGCCATAATTTATGTGAAGCCAAATGAAGCACCCATTCTGCATCCTGAGCATTATGCTATGCTTTTTAAAGTTTGTGAAGCTTGGGGTGAATTCCACACTAGAAAGTGTTGCAAAGTTGATCACATGAGAACAACTGGGGATGCAAAATCACAGAAAAGTAAGCAAGAAGTAAAAATATTCCAAAAATTACTTTAGAAATAAAAATATATCAAATTAAGAAAATCTCCAACCTGCAGTGTCTGCCAGATCTTATGACACCTATCATCTGAAATAACTAAGTTTAACATAGAGCCAGTACTGTACCCATATCCATCTAAGATACAGTAGGAAAGGCGATTTTCATATTAGCTTTTTTAGAAATTAGTTGTAGTAGTAAATACGCTCTTTTACACATCACCAGCACTTCTTTTTGGACATAATTGACTTCTTTTTTTGCAAGCCACCTGTGAAAAGTATGACTGAAGTTGGGCATTTTAAAAATAACAATAATGAAGCTTGTGCAATGGAAAAGGCAAGCCTAGGAAAACTGCAAACCTGACAGTTTTAAGATGCAAAATACCATCTAATTTTACTTGCACCTTTAGGTCTCTATGGACACACATGCTACTTTTTTTCAACCAACTTCAATCCTCAGCCTTCTGCTTTTTGTGGACTAATATCTCCAAAGAAAAGCAGTAGACATTTTGGTATGTAGAGTATTTATAACCTCAATGAACACAAACACATTGAATTGTCCCATCCCAAATTAAAAGTTATGAGAGAAGAGGAACAGAAAATACATGGGAAAGAACACAGCAAGAAATGCTTTGTGAAACTCCTTTTGAGTATTTTTTTTTTTTCCCAGGGCAGGGTCTAACATCTCCTGCAAGAAACTGAGAAGATGACTCAGCACTTTGTAACCACCTGGAAGACAAAAAAGGACCATTCCTGCAAAGTCCAGGTGCCTGCAAGCAGCTGTGAAGCCCTGGTATATTCACAGCATTAATTTGTGTGACACAGCTTCGTCAGCACAAGCTCCCCATAGCTCTACCTTGCTTTTTCACACTGGTCAGAGCTACACACTTTATTCTAAGGAAGAAGGAAAACATTAAAATGAAAAGTTACACACTACCAATATTAATATACTTTCCCCAATAATGATATCTTAAAGCAGACAGGTGAAAAAATGACAGGGAAAAGATGATCTGTATTTTTCTTCCCCATGTGCGTAAAATATAATTGCCCATTGTTCAAAGTCTGTGTCTCTGTGCTACACATACTCCAAATCTGCATATGATGAGAGAAATTAGAAAGAATTGCATGCATATACACGAATTAGCTTCCTTACAAAATGAGAGAAATTGATCTTTGAGAAGGTGTTATCCTACCATTGGATCATAAGGTGCCTAAAAATGTACTTGCTGAAATAATCTTTCATTCTCAGGTTGCCGAAATGGAGTTCCTTTGCACATAAAGGATTAGGTACACAACCAAGAGCCAGACGTCTCATGGGTCATAATGCAATTTTTTCCTGGGGAAGGACTGTAGCTCACAGAACATAACAGAATCTATTAATGAGAAAAAAATGTCATTTTATTATAGGACAGTCATATTTACATATTAACTATGTTCATTTATAGAACAACAACAACCATATCTGCAAGTGTATGTACTTCAAAATATTTTGGTAATATTACTTGTGTTTTGAAGTATTTTTGTTAAAAAAAGTTTTCAAAGAAAAATATACAAGATGTTATACAAGATGTTCTAAATTGTCTTTTTTTTTTTTTTCCTTTTGATCAGGGGACTAAATGGGTCTTTGGATCCCCATCATTGAGAAAGTGTTTTTTCCTGTGTGACTGAATGTCATAATTTTTCTTCATTATTCCTGACCTTTGATGTGTTAACAGTCTCACACTGCACAAAAAGAATTGCATCTATTTTTAATAACATCAGTGGAAATATTGAACAACTAAACTATATAATCTGGGTCAGAGTGTTTGGATCTGACAGTCTAAAGCTATTTCCCCTTGTGTCCCTCTCCCTAAACCCCTATTTAGGCACCTTTGTTTGAATTCATAGAACTGCTGTTTCTTGTTACTTCACTAGAGCAACAAGAATTAGCTAAGGAACAAAACTCTTCAGTGTGATACTACTAAGCATGCTTGGCTTTGGCTAGGCACCTGTTTAGTTTTAACCAAGGAGACCAAAAAAGGGAAAACCAGCTCATGTATCCAGCATCACCATATATATTTGCATTACTTTTATTCCTGTCAACTGAAACAGCTGGGGTCAGGTTTGAAAGCCTGTCTGACCAGACCACATGTCTCACCAGTATAACAATACTGAGGTTCTTGTAGGCCTTGAAAAATTCCAGGGATTTCAGTGTGCATTAAAACATGCATTGAAGTTTTATCGAATTGTAATCCATTATGGATATAGATTCTGGTCTGCAGTACTGAAGATAAAGCAAGATTTTGCCATTTAATTTAGTGAGGACAGGACTGGTCTCCGAATGAGTAACCTCATCTCTGTTCTTAAGCAGAGGACCTGGTAAGAGCTTGACAAGTGTTTCATTAATCCACCCACTGATATTTTTGTTGAGTTTTTTATACACTTGGAGTACAAATTGAAGATAACTTAAGATTTCTGAAATGAAAGGAAAAAACAATGTTGTTCTCACCTTAAAGCCTCTTTTTTCACTAATTCCTACAAGATATATCTTGAGCATACGTTTTATATCCTTGACTAAAAAGAAGTGAACTGTTAAAAATAAAGTAAAACTATGAAGGTGAGAGAATAAGGTGATACTTTTGGGAAAAGAGATGACTGATGGCAGAACTCCTTAAGGCAGCTAATGATGTACCTTGTGATAAAAAACATCATAATTCTCTTTGTGGTCTTTTAATAATGACCTTCATCTCTATTATACTAATGGTTTAAAGAGAGAAAAGTCTTCGGTTATATCCCTGGTGGAATGTGTGTCAGATAAGCATGTTATTTTTAATTTGTGGACTAATGTAATACATGCTGAATTTTTTATACATCAAATCATATCTTCATGAACCATAAAATCTCTTCCTTCTTCTTGGCTTACCCATCTGATTACTTTTACCTTTTCATTTTAGAGTTTAAAGGTTATCTCTCTAATTTGTCCACAAATTAAAACCAAAAGCTTTATATCATTGGAATCAATAGACCAAGCCTATGCAACTTAAAATGTTCTGCATGTGGCTTTTAAAAATACTTTTTAAATACAAATTAAGTGAAGAACAAAATATTCAGAGAAAATAACTACCTTAGAGAATCAAAGGGATATTTGTCAGAAGGTTTTCATAGTGTCCAGAAAATAGGAATGCTTATTCTGTATAATTCAATTTTTGGTGAAAAGCTAATTTATTATGTTTTTTTTCCAAGGTCCAATTAGGTTTCAATAGCCTATTTAAATTAATATTTATCCTCACTTTGGTGTTTCCTATTACCTCTTGCAACTATAAGTGGAGGCAGGACTGTTTATCATGCTCTAGCCTCTTTTGCACCTTTCATTGTGGAAATACGTGGATATCTGCAGACAGGACACTATTCTTAAATTGTAACATACTTCAGGTACAAGCTGTTCATAGTACTTAAGCTCAGAGTAGTTCTCAGTTTCCACTGAAACTCCAGAGTCATAATATAACTCATAATATTTTCAGCAACTTTTCCATTTAATTCTATAGAATATCAGCAAAACTATTCATAGAAAAGAGTATATAATATGAAAAGGAATGCACAAATTATGATGTTCTTGGAGTCACCTCTGCAGATGTGAAGAATTAAATGTGCTGAGAAGCTGAGCAGGAGTTGGTCAGCTGTAATGCCTATACTTCCCTAACATAACTTAAAAAACAAAGGAAACTTACAGCATTTCCATAAACTTATGCATACAAGCTGTACAAGATCCTCTATGAATTATCGCATGGATCTGTAGAAAACTTAGTATGACTAGGAATTATCTCACCTTTCTTTTAAATCTAGGTCATCAATAAAATTACTAGGAAAGATTTGACATGTATATTGCATATTTTTGAACGTGACCAAGAACTGCGAGATGTAAAAGACAGGAAAAGATCGGACCAAGAACAAAAAAGAAAGAAAAAGAAAGAAAAAGAGGGGAAAAAATAGTGGATGTGCCTACAGATTAATGTAACAGCCATTTCTTGTTTATGGAAATCACCTTCCTACAAACCTGTTTTCATGATTCAGCAGTCTAGAAGTCTATGATTTGCAATACTAGATCTATCAGGGAGGGAAGGGAAATTTGGGTCAAAGTGAAACTTTATTGTAGAGAGGATAGATGAGAGGCATTGCACAGCCTAGGTCTGAATGATCAGTATTTTGAGCAATTTGCTATGACATTAGGTAAGTGATACAGTTTCACACAGCTATATAGTGCCAGTACTGGTGTTGGCAAGCATAATGATGGTGAAGCAACATTAAAGCCTATGGATGAACAAAATTAAATCTAAAGTGACACCGCTGTTGGGAAAATATTGCCTGAGAAAGCAATATTTTAAGATGTGATGCAGACTTTGCATACTCAATGGAATGGCTTCGAAGTTTTATAGGAAAAATACTACAATGATATGCCAAGGAAAAAAATATTTTTAAAACATTTTGAAGTTAAAATTCATTAAGCATTTCAGAAGATGAAAATGCTTACTTTTCTGAACAAAGTTCCACACTAAAATTTCTTATCAACAATTCTCTCTGTAAATATAATCTCAAAAAAACACTGATACTCTTCCAAAAGGTAAAACTCGCAATCAGGAAATAACTCACCTATCCACTGAAATATTTTTCTTGCTTACTTAGAGTGGAATATTTCTAAAACTATAGCTTCATAAATGCTAACTGTGAAAATACAAAAAGTTGGAATTTAAACTACTGTAAACAGGGAACTCTTCCTGCTTTCAATGTGCTGCACTGGATACACCATGAAGAAACTGGTATACAGGCCGTGTCAGCCTCTCACAGATTTTATTGCTCTTACATATTATTGACAGGGCTCATTAATTATTGTCCATATCATCCAAAACCACCCACAGAAGATCAGATAAAGTCTATTCTCTGTCTGATGTATCATAACATATTAAATACATCTATTGTTATTGTTATAAGATTACTTACACATTTCAAGTAACTTTGATAAACCAAGATGTAGTATTTTGCTTTTGTCTTTCCACTGTTGGATTTAGAATTACATACTATCCAGAAATTCCAATATGCATTGTCAGATTCCACATGAATCACAGAAAAATTTGATTCCTCTGTGACAAAAAATTCTGAGTATAAAAGGCAAACAGAAACTGGAAAGAGAAGGAGGGGCTTAGTGGGAAAATTAAGCTTTTGTGTTCTCATTTTCAATGCAGTTCTACTTGCATTTGACACTAGAAAAATCTTCCCTGTACACACTGTCTTGGACTGTCTTACCTATTTAGAATGCCTCTTACAAATGTTTGTACAATGCCCAACACAATCACTGTAAGCGTACAAACAACCCTTAACTTAGGATATGTGATTTGAACCACAAATTGCAGAGATATACAATGCTTTTCATGTTCTACCAGATTACAACACTTCAACATATCTTAATAAATTGCTTTAGAAAGTACCTAATAAGTTAAGATTCCAGTACTGCTCTACATATCATAGAGGGCAATAAGGTCCATGGTGTTGCACAGCAAAGTTCACATACACAGCAAGACCACTAGTCTGCAACTAAACCACCAGGTTGTAGGTCATTCAGTTTAAGCTTTAAACTTTAAGGCATGATAAAGGCAAATGTTGAGTTTGTCTTTTTAAGCCCCTAATAATAATTATTAAGTATAGAGAAGAACACTTCTCTATACTGGCTTCATCAGTGCTAGACCAGATGCACAACAATTTTATGAACTCAGAATCAGGCCCATGAGTATTGCCAGACAAGCTCCCCAATATGATAGTCTGACCTTCAGCAGTTCAAGTACTAACAGAAGAAACTTTTTCTTTAAACTGTGTCATGAGGGTGAGGTACAATAAAATGGCTGCTTAAAAGAAACCGGAATCTCTAGACTACTTAATGACCAGCTTGTTCAATTACAAAGAATCAATAGCAAATAAAACCCTTCCAATTCCAGTTAACTAACGTTATTAAAATAAATTAAGTTTTGAAACGTTTACAGTGTGAAAGAAGTTTAATCTAGTATTGTAGAGTCCTGGGAGCTGAGTCTTAAATACTCCTAATGTAATGCTAAATATGTGGTGACCAAGGAGCTGTTTCTTTTGGTAGCTTATGTAATAATGAAAACCCGCTTCCGTTATGATCCATAATTTAGATCACCATTACAAACTTCAGCTCAGGCTCCTCTTATTGCCTCAGGTAAGTAACAGAACACTTGGCATAGCCCCAGAAAAGTTATCCCCATCTGGTATGGCCAGGACAAGACTCTTTGCCCTCCTCAGGCTGGCACTGGGACTACTGCGCCCATGGCATCTGTGCCTTCCAGCTCAAGTACAGTGAAAAGAAAAATATAACCTCTGATGTTGCCCACATGCAGTTGCAGAGTATGTAAACATAATAATTTGTTACAGCAACTCAAAGCAAAGAAATTATGATCATTACAAAATAAAAATGCTTGCACTTTGCAACAGCATATAGAAAATCAGTAGATTTACCTTTCAGAGAAGGTGAATTTCCAGCTGCAGCTCACAGAGAAGCTGTTAGTCCCCCAGAATAATGGTGAAAGAAAGTAAAATAATTACCATGGCTGTATCTTGCAGGTAGCTGTTCTGTAGATAATAAAAACCTCATAAATCTGGGCACTTCCTGTGTTTTTACAGAAGTATGCCAGCCTAATTCAGGAATCAAGTCCATATATTTGGGATTCATGTGTTCTGTTCTTTCAGTGTGTCCCATATTCCGCTTGGTGATATCTCTCAGTTGTCAATTAACTCGTTAACTTACTCCTGAATTTTTGTAGAGGGAAGCAATGAGAATAAGCATGTTTCCCTAAAGTGACTTCTGACTGGGGCTATTAGGTGAGTCAGCCACTGGGGTGAACAATATCCAAAATACAATACAAAACATTTGCCAGGAGTTGTTTCTCTAATCATTTCAAGAAGTTCAACAGCGTTGGATTCCAGGCCTTCTGGAATGCCAATAACTTCATTCACCTTCATCATGTTCACCTTCATCATATTCACCTTTCTGTTCATTTGGCATTGAAAGTATTTAACTTCATATATCAATATAGTCCTTACAGCATCTTGGGCTGACAATATATTTTCCAACATTTTGGCTCTCGAATCAATTTGGAAAATCCTATTACATATAACTTCAATCCTCTTATTTATGCTTGAAACCACTTCTTGAAATCTGTCTAACCTTTATTAAGAACATCTGTCTTTGCTGTCAGCTTTTTTTTCAGTCCCATCATCTCTGTTCTCACAGTGGAGGCCGTATAGGTAGATGCAAGGATGACAAGATGGGAGTGCTGACTAGTATTTAGTAACCTTAATTTCAAAATTGAGGCTAAAGATTTAGCTTTGATCTTGCGAAAAATTTAAACTCCAGAAACATTGTTATGGTGTTTACAAGTAGTCCAACTGGTCCTTAAAACACATCATAATTAGCTGCTTGAAACTTTGTGCATTAGATGTATTAAATAACATTTACAAGCCAGATTAAACCACTAGTCTTTTTTATAGTAAGGATTTGTTGTTTTGTTTCAGGTTTTTTTTTAATATGTCCATGAATCACAAATAATGAAAAATCCAATGAGTGCTTAACCGTGTCTTCTCTTTTGGATGCCCATTGACCTGATCGTAAGTTTACTTGTTAGGACAGTACAAGTGTAACTACCTACTAGAAACACAAGCAATCAAGAAGATTTCTGGAGGGTGATACAGGTACTGAATCTCCAAACAAGGGTGGCATACAGCTGGATCTGCTCACAGTTAGCTTTACTAATACAGAAGAACCTGCTGGGCATGTGACAACCAGTGGCTGCCTTGGATGTAGTGGTGGCATTCAGGATCCAGTTCAGAAGGGGAGGGCTTTAGGGCCAAATCCACTTTTAGAGTAAATTTCAACTGTTCAGGGAATAAGGATAGGAGATACCAGGGAAGGCAGCTCTGAAAGGCAAAGGAAGTCAGCTAGTCTGATGGCAAGAATGGTCTACCTCAGGAATACAGGTAGATGTATCATAAAATCATAGAATGGTTTAGGTTGGAATGGGCCTTGAAGATCATTGAGGTCCAACCTCCCTGCCAGGCAGGGACACATCTCACTACACCAGGTTGCTCAAAGCTGCATCCAGCCTGGCCTTTAACACCTCCAGGGATGGGGCCTCAACAACCTCTCTGGGAAACCTGTTCCAGTGCCTCACCACCCTTAAAGAGAAAAATCAACAGATAAGCTTCACTAAACAGGAAACTCATGCCAGAGCTCCAATGCAGAAAAATAGGATACAGGAAGTGGCTCACTTTGATCAATTGGAAAATTATGGAGTGAGTCTGATTGGCTCAGAGGACAGTAGATAATGGTAACAAGATGCTGGAGACAGTGGAGGGTGGTAACAAGATAGGTACCTCAGGGGTATGTCCTGGGAGGTGGAGTGTACAAAACCTCTATCAGGGACCTGGAGGAAGTGGAAGAGGGCACCTGCCTGGGAGAAGCCTGCAGCAGCCTGGTGTTACTCAAAAACTGAGCTTGCTCTGGGTGGGTGCCTCCTCATCTCACTGCCAGTCTGCATTGTCCTCTGATCTCTATGAACTTCATTTTAACTGAAAAATTTATGTCAAGTAGAAGGAGGAAAGCAAGAATTCATGAACATGGAAGTATATTTACTTTTTGACTTAATTCTGATTATAACATACACTGCTTAACTATTTACTAGAAGGAAAAAGATAATGTTTCCTCTGTACTAGATGATTTCTTAATACTCATAAACAAATAAAGCGATAGTCTTTTTCAGATTTTAGCTTAATTAAGTTTAGTATTAGAGTTCACACTGTTATTGAAATACATAAACCTTTAAAAACATCTCAAACTACTGGAGGACCAGTTGCTTACACAGAAAAGCATTATTACTCAAAACACAATGTATGAAAATGCATATGCTGCAGAAATATTTTGTTCTAGAGTAACCAAAAAAAAATTGATCATTAGGAATTTTGACATTTAGTAACTGTAAAGATACCCTTGCAAAACAGAACTACAAAACTAGTTATGTTTCTATATTAATAAAATGTTTAAGATTAGCATGAACAATCTATTAAATGCCAAAAATAATTTTGTACATTTTGTTAACTTTTAGTTTTTAAAGTTTTGTATATTTGACAGAGAACACCTCCAAAAATAAAACAAACAAAAAAAAATAAAACTGACCCTATACTGTCAGACTAATCTAAGACTTTTTAATATTTTCAGGTAAAAAAGAATGTATATAAATGTTTCATAGCATAAAAACTTAGGTTTTGTCACACAAAAAATAGGTCATATTTTTTTTAGGGTCTTTTCTTAGAAATTCTAATGTTTCGCTTACAATACATGAGAGTACAGTTGTATTTGCCCTTGTTGGGAGGAACAACACCAACAGATGTGAATGCTGCTCCTGCAAAAAAAATTCTTATGCAGTCACATTTTCATCACAAGATTTGGATGTTTTCTTATATACCCTTATTGTTAACAGACGTCTAATCTCATACACTGCCCCTTTACTCAGAAGCAGCAGGTCCGTAAGACCACACCTTACACCTTTGTCAGTTTCAAACTTCCGAGCGTGCTCTAACCTTAGTAGAACTTTAAGAACTTTTGAGAATCTGCAGTTTACTTAGTGAGTCAGAAGTAAACTCAAGAGAGTAATCTTCAGGGCTTATTGTTTAATGTCTCTACCAGGCAAAAAAACTTTCTTGGGTGTCTTTCAAAAAAGGAGTATCAGATTGCTTTTGAAGCTCTATTCAGACAGGAATCTTCACTTAAACTACCCACCAGTAAAGAATTCCTGTTTGTCAGCATTCGGTTCTTCCATGTAGGATGACTTTAAAATCTTGATCTCAAATTGGTTTGGGAGAGGGGAGAACTCTCTATTCCTATCTGTCAATTTACACTTAAAAGTAAAGATAAGCTCATTGCTTCCCAAACATCCCCTCTGGCAATGAAAGCTCAGCAGCCCAAATTGCAATCTCACTAGAATGTGGCAATCTCCTTCAGTTTATGCTATCACGGCTGCATTGAAACAGATGACTAGGGTGGTTTCTCAGTGTTGCTGAACATTTATTCTTAGAGATTTATCCTACTGAAACTCAGCAGGACTGTGCATGTGTACATCATACCTAGCCTCTGACAAAATACTCTACTGGTGATGCACAAACCCAATGCTATTCATACTATTTTCTCTCAGGTATTGTTGCTGAGTAATGCTGCTAGAAGTAAAAAGGGACATTTGTTTTTGTCACAAAACCATATACTCATAAGACAATGACTTTCTATTTACGCGCTTATTTATCAGAGCCCAGAGCAGCTGGATTGTTGCTGTGTTGCCCAGAAGCTCCCAGCACGTGACTAGAAAAGTCTCAGCAATGTGAATAGAAAAGTCTCAGCAGTAATAAAGCAGTTAATCTGAACACACACTAAGAACATACATAAGGAGGTTGTCATATGCATAGTTTTCCTTGAAAACGTGGCCACACTTCAGGGTCTATGGGCCTGTTGACATCCATGAAATTTTCCACTTGCTTCAGAACTGGCAGATCATTTTCATTGTGCTTATGATGTTGTCTGAAGTCCTGGAGAATGTACAGCTCAGTCCTTCTGAAATACCTATATTCAGCTGCTCCGTATTTGTTGAACACAACATAATCCCCTGCAGGCTTGTAGTGTTCCTGCCAGCCAAAATGAGTGCCACAGATATTCTGCCCCCAAACTTCCTACATACCCTTTTATTTTTAAGCCAACAAAAAAAAAAAAAAACCCAAAAAAACAGTTCTACCCATTTAATGACAAAAATGAAAACTCCTCTTTACAGCAGGAAACAATTTTCTGTCCTGTATGATGAATGTCTCTTTTTTTTCTTGGGGACTTGCCTACCTCTCTGCCTGCCTCTGCTGAGATGTCACTGCCTTAGAACCATTCA
Organism: Charadrius vociferus; assembly: GCF_000708025.1. Lineage (NCBI taxonomy): Eukaryota > Metazoa > Chordata > Aves > Charadriiformes > Charadriidae > Charadrius > Charadrius vociferus. The sequence goes on from NW_009649951.1 coordinate 619,621, forward strand.
CCACTCGTAACACTCTTCCTTCCTTTTTGGCTGCAAGACCTGTAATGCTGTCCTCGGGGTTTTAGGATTCCAAACAGATTCCTAACATTGTGCCTTGATTTTGGTTTTGTTTGTTTGTTGCCTTATGGAGTGTAGGCTCCTGGGCCTTTAGAGGGCCTACAGACCCAAAGGAGAGAGGTTTTTTTGGATGGATGTGAGCAATGCAGACCTGATTTCATTACCACCACCACC
>NW_009649951.1:619902-660028 GCF_000708025.1 Charadrius vociferus
GTAAATATTTTCAGTTTTGTCTTCAGTTACGTAATTATGGCGTCAAGCTCCATGGATGCCCCCACAGGGACTTGGATAGAGAGGGTAATGGAGCCTTGTAAACCAAATTAGTATTAATTACTACCCTGATAATCTTTCACCTTTTGCCTTTCTCACCCCAGCCCCTTCGGCTGTACGTCTGATTGTTCTTTTGAGTGTCTGAACAGGTGTTTCAGAAATTTCATCTTCTACTAAAAAAATCTAAATAAACTTTGTCTTTTTTTAAGTCATGAAAAAGAAAGGCAAAAGCAAAGCAAAGCAAACAAACAAACAAAAAAAATCAAAGAGAAATTGAAATCTCATGTGTTAGTCTTCATCATTACTGATATTGCAGTAAGAAAATTTCAGTATCGGTATAAAAAGATTTATATACTCTTAATCCATTTAAATTGCTCTTACACTATTAGTTCATAGCAATCAAGCTTTTGATTTTTTCCTACATTTAGGATGGACTTACAGTTTACTGTGTTATTTGTTCATATTAATATATTATTTTCTTATAGTTTATGGAATAGAATAATTTATATAGCTATGTTTTAATTGCTTAACTAATTTAATTAAATACTCTAAGTAATCAGGGAGAATCTGAGAATTTATTTACATTTTGTCAATACGCAAGGTTTCCAGAAGGTCAACAGAAATAATTCAGCCTTCTTAGGGAAGTTCTTTCTCTTACTTACAATTTTGTTTTACTTGTATGTCATGATATTTTGTACTTACAAAACCTATTCGTATCCATGAAATTTAGGCATTTGTCCATGATCCTGTTGTATAGCAGAGAACCAAAGATCATATGCTTTTTCATACAGATTATGACATTATCAGTTGCTGAACTGACTCATTCTAAAAAAACAAAGGTCCATGCTGGCTGCAGGATTTGTGTTTTCCATATTAGCCATTCTATCTGAATGTCCTGAAGCTGTATCTTGGGATTATGATCTCTCCAAAACCAATTCACTATTCCTGCTATAAAAATTGCAATGCCAAAGAAATTAAACAGCTTAATGCTTGTCAGTTTGATTCAAATTAACTTCATACAAAACTAAGTAAAATGTTTTGCATAATTTAAACTCTTTAATACAATTGCTGAGACTTTTAAGAAATTTTTAGATTATGCTAATTGGTAAATAAGCATTGTGACTAAAAAATGACTAACTATCTAATACTGCCGAGGTGTGTTATATGCACCAAGGTTTTTATAAATATAGGTACCTAGGTATCTAGTTTTGGGCATCTGAGAACCTTCTTGGCTAAAAAGAGGACACTATCACAGTTAACAGTTTGATTTGGGGTTGGTTTTTTGATTTTTTTTTTTTTTTAATGAAGTGCTAAAGTCCCAGTGAGAAATTTAAAACCCCACAAATCTGTACATACCAGGCAATTTGAAAATCTGATAAAATTTATTTCCTTCTCTTGATGTAAAAGCCATGTAAGGGAGATCATGCTGTGTCAGCAATTGTAGGTTAATTTCTACATACAGATGTTACACATCTTGGGCTCCTGATTCTCCCTTCTGAGGTGCTTCTCTAGGAATGTCTCCTTAGATGCTGGAGCTTCCATGGAACACTACTCACAGTACACCATATTTGAGCTAAAACTTGGGCAACAGGATAGATCTAGTCTTCCCACCAGTCTGGTTGCAAAATTCTTGGCTATAAACTTAATACAGGAATAATGGATCCTTGATCTTAAAAACATTGAGATCAACCAAATAGATACAATTTCAATGAGTCATCCAAGGTCAAAACTGCATGCATCGCAGTTCTCATGTCTCCTCATTTCTGATTTTGTGACTTTACTGCAAAACCTTCCTTCTCTTGTTTTCTAACACTCTTCCTCATTCTTGAAATTTTAAAATTCTTAGGTAGTTTCGAGAAACACATTGTTGCTAACTTCCCACAACTTCCATGGATTAAAACAAAACCACATTTTAATTAGAACACTTGATTTAATTGGTGCTATGAATCTCTAGTTGCATTTGGCAATGAATCACAAATTAACATAATCTTTTTTTAGAACTTCGCCACAGGTTTTCTGTTGTTATTTTTTAAACCCACAAATTTTGCATTCCTCCCACTGCCTGCCCCCACATATGGTCTCTTAAGATTCTAAAATTGTACAAGTCTCCCTAACATGCATTACAACCCAGCTGTATTTAAACAGTTATGCCTTCTCCTGACTGTTGGTTTAAATTATTCTATGATTCTTCTCCCCCTCTCTTTTTTTTTTCTTTTTTTTTTTCCTTAAATCTCTTATAGTGCATTGTCTACTCATATCTGAGGGGAATGCTGCCTTGTCAAAAAGACAGCTTGATACCCTTCAAGGAGTCAAACTTAAAAATGTTAACTATCTAGATAATGTCACTGAATCAGTCCTCTGAATTTATCCCAGATCTGTGTGTTCAAATTACAGTATTTCCTATTTTATTTTCTGTGCTATACATGCAACAATAAGCACTCTAACCAATTTCTTTCCCCTTAATTTCAGAATACTACTTGTTACTGGTTGGACCAATAAAACACCCTCAGAAATGTAATATTAACAAAAGAGATGGAAAACATACCCTATAGTTAGACAGAAAACCCTGACAGGAGGTAGCAATTTTTTTTCTAATTATATATGCAGCGTCAAAAAAGCACTGCTAGCACTTTACCACCACAGTGTTCATGAAGTCACATGTCAGAGCAAGTGTCGGTTTTAATGAATTTACAATTAACATGCAATTTTACTATTCTAACTCATGCTGATATTAGTCATTTTAATTGTGTAAGTTTAATATATAATACTAGGTTACTGTCAAGGAGATGAAGCCCAACCTCACCCAAATGTAGAAAGATTTATAATCCCAATTAACATTTGAAATATATAGGGATAAACTTACAAAATGTGAAGTGTCAGTTACTAAAATCTGTGATCTGTTTCCCTAGTTCTCATGATGCCATTTCTATAGCATATTGCCAGAGGCAATATGTCTATGAGTCAATTATATATCAACATTTATTTTTCAGTGACTCCCTTAGAGGACTAAGGAATTAAATATCTAGATACATATATAGCCTCATCACCATAGAATCAAAGTGCCTCTGGAGTATTTAAAAATAGAAGAAACAGCAGACATGTTTCTTCTACTTTTTCTCCTTCTCTCCCTTTCTTACCCTGTAACAGATATAGCTTAATTAATTGGGGTGGGGTCTAGGGGGGCAGTTTTGAGGGGGGAGGAGGAGGGGATGCTGGTGTGCATGTATCTGTGGTAGATAGAAAGGCTCTTTGCATATCTTCTAGTGAAAATACCTTATCAGGGAAAAACTAAATAAAAGCATGTTTTGTACTCAGTTCTGAAAAATGCCAAGCCTGTGGGAATTCTCAGTATCTGTGGGAGTGAGTGCTACAGGCTAGGTCCCGATCCTGTGAAATTTCTGTCGTCTTTGCTCACGAGTCTCCCCAAATTGATCAACGATGGCATGATTGTGTTGGAAGACACCTGTATCAAAGGCCAAAGTGGGAATGAAGTACGTGATTACTCTGGGACCTAACAAACAAAGTCATGATGCAGTCTGAATTTCAGAGTAGAAAGTTCGAGTATTCAGTGGGGAAAAAATACTGAGAAACAGGAAGACTATGTAGTCATAACAGTACTTGCTGCTAGAAGTTGTCTGGCTTTCTCGTGAATCAACTGGAAATTTTAAAAGATATGTTACTTCTTTTTTTTGTTTGTTTTTTAACCTGATGATTTTGAAATAATGGAGAATGAACATTGGAAACAGAGCTTATCTTGGTGAAGAATATGAGAAATGCATTAATGCATAGATTGTTGACTGGATAAAGGAGTAATTTTTCTCTCTAAAACTATACCAATTTACAATACCACTGAGAGGTCTCCAACAGGCTATCTGAGACACATATTATTAACAGAGAAAGATGCTAAAAAGAAGCAAGTTCTTCCAAGGACGTCATTCTCTCTGGAATATCATCTTCTTTTTTTATCTCCTGTCAGCTTTGTTTAACAGTTTTTCTTTGATGCAGCAGTGCCAGATACACATTAGGAAAGCAGGAGGTGGATACAAAGGAGATCCAAATACAGGTGCTCAGTTGCTTGCTGCTGCCATTTAGCTGTTAGGCGATAAGCACCTCACCATCCCTTCCAAACTGTACCATAAACACTAATTCCATTAATATTAGAAAGTACGCTGTGCCAGAATTACAGAAAATATTTAACTATATATTCATAATCATAATGTACTTGAATCATGAGATGTCATAGTATTCTAAATGAGATGCTGATACTGTGCTAAGTAAACACTAATGCTTATATAGCAGCACGTATTAAATTACAAGTCAAAATGTTAGTGCAATACATCACTTATCTGAGCTATTATTATGTTTGGCAATTTATTGATAAAAAATGCAACTCCAGTTCTCTGTGTATTACAAAACTCATATATGACATGCATTTCTTCGGAAATGCAACTTTTTATTATATTATGAGGGAAGTATTTGTGACCTTAATGGTAATTATTATCTTCCAAACCTCATTTAGTATAGAGTCTCTAACTTCAGAACATGTTATGATAATAGCAAATGGTGCGCATGGCTAGGAAAAAAACCCAACACCTTGCTAAAACTTTCAAATAATGCATCAGGAAATAAAACAAAGTCTGTTTATCATAGTCACCTTACATATTCAAGGTCTTCTCTTTGGTCTGCTGATAAACCAGCTTAAAGCCTGAATACTGTCCCACAATTTATTACTAAATATCTGCAAGCTTCCTAAAAAAGCCTATTTGTCCTAGAGATAAATGGAAAGTCAGGGTCAAAATCAAAGCATTATATCTCAGCATTGTGTTTCCACCTGAGTTGGAAACCTCCATCAGTTGCTGCTGAAAACTACTGTATGTTTTCATATGAAAACCAGTTTGTTGCCACAAATGCTTTGTGGATGTTGTACGGCCCATTCATGATTGGGGCTGTTAGGATACTGCAAAAAGCGCATAATACCTTAAGGGTTATAATCAATGGAAATCTCTGTTCCCACATCTCTCAAGCCCCTGAACCCCAAAGCAGGAGTTGGGGGAATGAAGTCCCTTTTTGTAGGAAAAAATCAGCCTGAAGAGGAAAAGTGTCCAGGGAACCTTCTTGTGGCCTTTCAGTGTAATAAAGGGGGCTTATAGGAAAGACAAAGACTTTTTACTGGGGCCCGTAGTGACACACCAAAGGGTAATGGTTTTACACTGAGAGTAGATTTAAATTGTGTATAGGGAAGATTTATTTTTATGATAAGGGTGGTTAGACCAGAAACTGTGGATGCCCCATCCCTGGAAGTGTTCAAGATGAGGCTGGATGGGGCTTTGGGTAACCTTTTATGGTGAAAGATGTCCCTGCCATGGGGACATGTCCTTGTCCCATGGGCAGGGAGGGTGGACTAGCATATCTTTAAAGCGTCCTTCCAACCCAAACAATTCTATGATTCCACGAATAACACCAAGGTGCTGAGCGGCTTAGTAATTTCAACCCATCTTCCTTTTCACTGTGTGTAGTGGGGCATGTAAGCAACTGTGAAATGTGAGTAAAACCAGGTTATGCACAGCAGGATCTGGTACCAGCAGATGTATGCATGGTGATAGCAACCATTTCACATGTGCTAAAGGTTAATTTGTGGTAACAGTAACAACCCTTGATAATAGTAGTAACATCCTTGGATGTGCATACAGTCCCATTGTGACTGGAGCCATGAAGATTAAGTGGAAATATTATATTATTTGAGAGCCTGCTCTAAATGTATACATTGGGCAGAGTTGTCCTAGGATGTTGAATAGTGCTGTAAAACCTTCAAACTCCTCCCTGAGTCCATAACACATCTGGCAGCACACCTTGTAACACTGCGGCAAAATATATCTTCTTTCAATAACTGGTTACGTATTTATATGTATTTAATGCATAAAGAAAAGCATGGTTCATTTATACAATGAATCCCTTTTCTCCATTTTGGGAAATTTTATTCCCCTCAGTTTTGCTTTTCTACATGATTTATTGGCAACCAATGTTTTTCACATAAAGTTATATAAAATCCACGTTTGACTTTATTATGTTTGATAAAATGACATTTTCACTCAGCAAAAGTTCAAGGACCAGTGCCTATATAATAATGGCAATTTTAGATTTTATTTATTTATCATGAAATCATAGAATTTCCAGAATTGGAAGGGACCTCTAGAGATCATCTAGTCCAACTCCAATTATTACTCCAATTATTTACATATTTTGGCCAACATGTTCTGTGCTGACCCGTTTCAGCACATGGCATGGGCACAGATAACAGAGCATCCCACAGAAAAACCACATAACTTCTACCCTAGAAAAAAAGCCAACAAAGTAAGCTGAAAGTTAAACTTCACTACCAAAAGCTATATTGAAATTTTGGCTGAAATACAGGAAAAATAAGTCTTCACCACTAGTGCATAAAGTTTTATAAGATACATTGCTTTTTCTGAGGAACCTGAAAAAAACTGAAAAAGAGTTGAGTCTGAGAGTGTTTTAAATTTTGTAACTCATACTTCATATAACTCTAATGTAAGTCTGGGCCACTCCATTGTAGCTGCATGTATTCATGCATAACTGCAGACCACTTGTCTCACGCAGTTTATAAAATAATCAGCATCCATCGTGTTTTCTCTAGTCTCTAGATCTTCACAGGACATGTTGTCTAACACAAACCATGTTTTACTGAAGAAGATCTTGATAAATCTTATTTAATGTGAAATAAAATGTGTCCATATTTTCCTTATCCCACAGCGTCCTTTCCCCTGTATACTGATGGCTATATATTGTTGGTACAGAGTATAGCCATTTACTAAGGAGCATTACTGTTGGCTGATCTCACTCTCTGTGTCTATTACCTAGCCAGTACAATATAGCATTCACAGTACAAGTACCTAACTGCCAACTGTTGTTCATGAAGAACATCTTTTTTGGGCATGTTAAAGATAAATTGTCTAATCAAAGGACAGCCTGCCAAAGAGACACCCTAAGCAGCCAGATTTATCACCATAGGGTGATTTAGAGGGAACATAACAAGAGAGACACAATATCAGGAAAATTTTGCATTCAAAATGAGCATCCCTACTTTTGTCCGTAGCGAGATTCAACATGACTGGGTTATAACATAGGAAAGAATAAAGTTATGACTTTTACCTATATTTCTACTAGATTTGTGTTTTGTTAGTATAAGGATACAGATTATCTTGGTGACATTACAGTTTTAGGTGCAACAAAGGTGACCTCATGGCCCTCTAGTAAGGGATGTCCTCAATCATCAAGGCATTTTTGAATGCCTTTGTCATCTCTATAAAGCAGATAGGTGTATTTTTTTTTTGTGCTTTGTTCTGCTGTAGTAAATCACTAATGATTGATTGGAGGAAGCAGCCATGGAAAACTCAAGCCAATAAAACTACTGACTGACAAAGAACAGATCCTCCTTGACCATTGTTTTTGCATGTCACCACCCTGCTTTTTCAATAGCTGTATACTTGAATATTAACTTCATCAATCAAATGCCATCTTAGTTGATAAAGGATACCTTGCTAGATACAGTAATTGAGATTTTGGAAATCCTTAAAAAATATTGTACTAACTGATGACATTGCATTTTCTGGTAATATTCTGTGCTATTACAAGTTCAGAATTCCTCTTCACACAGTGTTGAAACACAATAAAAAATAATAGTGTTAGTACTCAGATTTTGAAGCGATACTTTTTACATGTACAGATACTGGTTTTCATTTTGTTTTGATCAAAATATGCTGTATGAAAGGACATTATAAATGACTTACTGTTGCCTTAAAACAAAGAACTGCATAAAACTTTCATACGAACCTTGGCCTGTAATCATCAATATGAAATTACTATATGTATGCATTGGTTTTGCTGGAACTGAACCAAGTTCCATTTAATTTAGTGTCTTGTTTCCAAGAATAGTTAATGACTTCTGCCACAGAAGATGCAAGATATCTAACTAAAGGTCAGCTTCGTCACATACCCTGTTTGCCCCAAAAGAACCTAGCTGATGACCAACAGTGTTAAGGACTGAACCTGTCGGTGTCACACTGCTCTATTTTTGGCATCTCAAATCCTAAGAAAGTGAACAGAAGTGATGAGATCTTGACATATAGCACAGAACGTGCTTGGTTTATTGTTCTCTCTTTCTAAAGATAAAAAGCAAATCATTGTTTCAGGATTAAAAGATATTTCACATGTGATTTGGATGATCTATCAGAATTTAGTGAACTGTGTGAAATTTTCCACTCAAAATCCTTTCCTTAGTCCTCTTCCAAAGTCTCTATCAGCTGCTACACCAATACTTTACTCTCATTAAATAAAAGAAAGAAGGTTCGTCTTCCAAGGAAGAAGCTGTAGAGAAACAACTGCAAAACTTTCTGAATATGCATACTATAGGAAGAACAGTAGTTGTTTTGCTGGCCATGCCTTAGTTAAAGCATTATTGCTCCCTATGGATTAAAGCTGTGAAGGACATTAAAGAAGAATGTTGGCAATGCACTGAAATCTGTCCGTGTACTACAAAACCAAGCTTCTAGACAGTTTGTAGAGTTCTGATAAAGTTTTTTTTTTTTTTTTCAGAAATTTGTAACAAATATTTGGAAATATCATGCAGCATATCATTACAGCCTTCCCAGTCCAGATGCTTTCTTCTATCATTTGGTCCCAGGTACTGTCTTTTTGCTTGTTTACTGTGATATTTTTAATTTGAAACTTTCATATTTCATTTGTTTCCCTAGGAAAATCAAGAAATGCATTTTGTGCATAGCAGTGATGTTGGTCCTTGAGACAACTGCAGTCCCAACCAAGTAAGAAACAAAGATAATACCGTTGTGAACCAAATAGGAAACACTTTTGCCTAACTTACCCATCGTACAAGAAAATCAAGTTCAAGATCATCTGAGGAACCTGAACACACATAAGTCCACATGACCTGACAAGATGCATTCCAGGGTTCTGAGGGAACTGGCTGATGTAGTTACCAAGTCATTATTCATAATACTTGAAAAGTCATGGCAGTCCCCAGTGACTAGAAAAAGGGAAACATCACCCCCATTTTTAAAAAGGGTAAAAAGGAAGACCCTGGAACTGCCAATCAGTCAGCATCTCCTCTGTACCTGGAAAGATCAAGGAAAAGGGATATTCCAGGGATACATGTCAAGACATATAGATGACAGGGAGGTGATTAGAGACAGCAAACATGGCTTCACAAAAGGCAAGTACTGCCTGACTAATTTGGTGGCCTTCTACAATAGAGCAAGTGTATTGGTGGATAAGGAAAATGCAACAAATCTCATCTATCTTGACTTCTGCAATGCCTTTGACCTCGTACCACACAACACCCTTGTCTCTAAATTGGTGAGATATGCTTTTGACAGACAGACTAGTCAATGGATAAGGAATTGTCTGGATCACCACAGCCAAAGAGTTTGAATCAATGGCTCAATGTCCAAATGGAGATCAGTAGCAAGTGGTCTCCCTCAGGGGTCCATACTGGGACCAGTACTATTGAATGTCTTTCTTAATGACATATACAGTGGGATCAAGTGTACCCTCAGCAGCTTTGCAGATGACACCAAGCTGAGCGGTGCAGTTGATACACTAGAGGGAAGGGATGCCGTGCAGAGGGACCTGGACAGACTTGAGGAGTGGGCCCATGAAGGTCAACAGGGCCAAGTGCAAGGTCCTAGAGCTGAGGTTGGGAAAGCCCCAACATGAATAGAGACTGGGGGATGATTGGATGAGAGCAGCCCTGCAGAGAAGGACTGGAAGAGGGTAGATTTACATAAGATATCAGGAAGAGATTTTTCACTATGAGGGTGGTGAGGCACTGGAACAGGTTGCCCAGGGAAGCTGTGGAGACCCCATCCCCAGCAATGTTCAAGGCCAGATTGGATAGGGCTTTGAGTAACCAGGTCTTGTGTGAATGTGTCCTTGTCCATGGCAGGAGGGTTGGAACTAGATGATCTTTAAGGTCCCTTCCACCCTGAACCATTCTATGATTCTACAATTCTATGACTTGGGGATGCTGGTAGATGAAAAATTGGACATGAGCAGTTCAGAAAGGCAATTATATCCTGGGGTGCATCAAAAGAAACATGGCCAGTGGGTTGAAGGAGGTGATTCTCCCACTTCACTTGCATGAGACACCACCTGTAGGTGCATCTAGGTGCATCTAGGTCTGGGGCCCTCAGCATAAGATGGAAGAGACCTGTTGGAGCAGATCTAAAGGAGGACTACAAGGATAATCAAAGGGCTGGAAAACCTCTCTTGTGAAGAAAGGATGAAAGAGTTGGGGTTGCTCAGCCTGAAAAAGACAAGACTCCAGGAAGACCTTACTCCAGCCTTGCAGTTCTTCAAGGGGGCTTCTAAGTTAGACAGATAGAGACTTTTTACAAAGGTCTGTAGTGACAGGACAAGGAGCAACATATAAGAAAGAGTTCTTTTACAATGAAGGTGGTGAGAGGAACAGGTTGCCCATCTATGCTGTCTCTTCAGGAAAAAAATTCTGAGTTTTAACAAAATAATCACATGTTACTATACTGGAAGCTCTGATGGTGAAAGACTCTGGATGCAACCGCAAAAAAAAAAAAATATTACTGACTTATAAAAATTATGTTTGTCTAAAATTACCAAAATATTTAGTGCAGCATAAGTGATTTAAAAGAATTGCCATTGGGAAAAAAACACAAACAAGCAAACAAAAAACCCACAACCAAACAAAAAAAACCCCACCAAAATTACCCTCTTAATATTGTATAACATGGCTTAGTACACACTGTCTGCTTCCACGTGCATCGGCAACACTATTTTGTCAGAATGAGATCATTCTGCTAAAACAACCCCTTACTGTGGCAGTTTTGTCAGTATATGTAGGCGCTTTTTTTTTAGCAGACTTTAAGGCTTTATTAACAACTTTCAGAAATTACACAGTGACAGGGAAAGGAAAAGGCACTTATTACCGCATCAATTATTCAGAGCTAATAGAAAATGAAACACTTTCTTCAAAAGTAACTGTGGACTTCAAAGTTAGGGAGATACTCATTCAATAAAGGCCTAAGTGTCACAGCCTGGAAAATGGGAGAAAAAGTGAAGTAGTGTTCATTAAGAGTTTTTGACACAGAAAGACCTTTAGTAAACTAAACACTTCATGTCCTTTCTTTGAAAATTGAGAGATTCAACAGTATATTATAATGCAACACACTTAAGCATCTTTTTTTGGTCATAATGACTTTAAAATTAGTAATTCCAACATAAGATTATCTTTTACCAATACATCCACTTTAGGGTTTCCATAATTCAGAGAATACAGTTACTGAATTTACTACACATGGCAGATTTACAGGACATTTGTGAAAAGTTCTGCCAGAGGTTACCAGAAGTTACCAGAGAGCATCTAGAAACTGCATACAGTTTATAAATTAAAACAAACATGAAACTAAAACCAAACAAATCCCCAATCCCCAAACCAGATACACCATGTTTAACAACAATCTACTGCAATAAACAATTTAATTGAGTAAAGCAACAGTAAATAAATAAAACACATTAAATGGTTTTGAAATAACTCATCTAACTAGAAAGCCACCCATGGCTTCATTTCTGAAAGGGCAACTTATAGAAACTGAGTGTTTTCCATCTTTAAAAAAAACCCAACAGGTCATTGGCTTTCATCTTTTTATTTCTGCACCTGGGCACTATTAACAATATTGGTGACATTAGCTCAGCAGAATATATTTAAACTTCAGTAGCCTGATAAACATTAAAAGCTGATTGCTATCAGCTGTCTCATGTTGCCATTTTTTTTTCTTATTATCTTAAAATGGGCTTCTGTGGCATTATCTATCTTATTAGTATACTAGATGAGTTTGTGAGCATTCACTTTACATTCTTTAATATTCAGTCTAGGATATATATGCATAAAAGAATAAAACGTAAATAAATGAATTATGTAAAGATTTTAGTATGCCAATGCTAACACATTTTTTGTAGAACCTTGCTTTCTCTTAGCCCAGAGTAATTAAATTTTCTGGAGGTATTTTCCAGTTTTAATTTAGGAAATGTCCTGAAGTTCTCAGGTACAATTTGTCCTGATCAACATTTCCCAGAAACTAAGGAAATCAGTGTTTCCAGAAAGAGTTGAGAAGTCCTGAGCAGCGTTTTGCAGCAATTCATGTATATCCTCACTGCACACAAAATTACTTTAGCCACACCATAGCTGTTCCTATTCCCTTACCCTCTGTCTGTATTTTATGCTTCCATATGTGAAGATAAATGGATGCAGAAACAACAAACCATTTCTTCCCCCCCCTCCCCACCCACTGAAGGTATTCATTAAATGCAGTATTAACAGATAAAATGATGTATTATAATATTCTATATCTTGAGAGAGGGTGAAGAAAACCACTTATGTGTGCTTTGATCATCTTCCTGTCCTTTTCCATCACAACCAAAGACTATTTCAAATGTCTTTTCAGCTATGCTTCTGAGTGCAGCCCAAGCATCATATAGCACTCCTGCTAAGATTAAAAAAAAAAAAAAAATCACAACCGGGCAGATAATTCAATTTCCAGTTAAAGGGAGTAAGCTCCTAGAAGTTTTTATCACCAGAATTATAAAAATCAAAAAGGAGAAAAGAATATATCAAAGATGAAATCCATGATTCTGTGTTCTTCTCCTTTGGGAGAGTTTAGCAATAACAGGACTTCTATTTATTTTTAGCAGAGAAGAATAAGTTTTCCATTACATTATTGAAAACACTTGAATATTAAACTGGAAGTATAACAATGTCAATAAAACATAAATACAAAGATAGCTTGGGCTAACAATTTTTTTTGAAGAATTTATAACTTTCTTAGAAAATATTCTTTTAAATTTTCTATTTTTTAATAAAAAATACCAATGCTTAAAAATCAGTTTTCATTTAAAAACTCCCAAGTTTTCCACCCACAAGTAAAGTATGTCTGTAATTTCAAATTTTTTATTCCCTTCTCAACTGTTTTTTACATTCTAACTCCTAATTTGCAGCTTCTCAAGGTTCATGGCCATCAGAAATGTTGAAAGTAACAAAACAAAAAAAAACCCAATTAAACACAAACCAGTATTTTTTTTTTTTTTTGTATTTGAAAGACAAAAAATAGGATAGCAGGTAAAAATGAAGCATAAAATAATAATTATAAAAAAAGCAACTCCCACAGTACTTTATAATAATAGGAAAAAATTATGAAAAACTTGTGAGAAAAAAGTTTTCTATAAATAACAAATTATTCCTAGTTGCCAACATTGCTTCCCATGGTTTAAGAAACTCCTGGCTGCAGGTTTTTGAAAAAACCCAGATCACGACATGACCATGAACAAAGGCTGCCAAGCTTATTTTCAGACAGTTGCCTACAGCTAATCTATATCCTTTGCAACAGCCTTCCTTCTTACTTTCTTGGGCTTTTTTTCTCTTTTTATTTTTATTTTTTTTTAATTTTCTGTAACTTAGAATGTGTCTGGTAGCATAGATCTTGCTACAGATTTTTTTGTTTGTTTGTTTGTCTTTCTCTGGTACAGAGGTGTTACAATCGACTATTAACTACTTAGCCCACCTCAAGGCATCTTTTTTTTTCCAGAAGACCAATGTGTTTGTGAACCCACAAACAAGAAGTCCCTTGAACAACCCAGAACTCTCTTTGACCTTGAGCTCTACATCACTATTCTCAGCAGAAGCATATCATGTTGTACTGAGAAAAAAAAAACACAATGAGCTTTTTAACCTACAGACATTTTTTTCACATTAATTGATCCTTCAAGTCTAAGGCATATCAAATGCAAACAAAAGGAATAAGAAAGAACCCCAAATAGGATACTTTATCTTTGTCTGATTTTGGAGAATAATGAATTTTTACTCCTTACAATTAGTGAACTTAATCAAGATAGATATGCAATATTATACAAACTAAGACAGGACAGGATTTGTCATCACTAATTGTCTTTCAAAATAGAACAAGGGATAGCATTTCTCAAGTTCTGTTACCAACATCATTAGTTTCCACAAATTCTACTCTCCTCTCCAGCCATGTTTTCATAGATATTTTTGGTGTAGTGGCTGCTAGCATGTGTTCATGACTGTCATAGCTTGAGGAGACAAGATACTTTCCCACTGGATGAAGATGGAGAGAAGTTGCAGAGAAATCTATGACATTTGCCTCCTTATATTTAACTTCTCCTCCTCCCAGAGGGAAATGTCCAGACGAAAGGATGGTGAGAAGTAAGGTGATACCTCAGATGGGTAGAACGTTAACAGCAATTTCATTTCCACTCCGCTCTTCTATCACTGTCAGTAACACAGCTGCTTGCCCCCCTGGTTTGTTCAGAAAAACATTTCAAATTGTCTATATACCCAATTGCACCTTTACTGGCGAGTATGCCCGGAATGCAGATGCTCCCTCTCCAAACTTCTGTTCCCAAATAAAGAGCACAGAGACACAAACTGACAGGGTTTCGATGAGCTCAGACTCCATTGCTTTTTAACTCTACTGGCCGGAATTCAGAGATCCTGACTTAACACATATAGATAAGACTAAGAGGATAATCCTCTCTGGTTTTATCTTCTGTTACTCGTTTTTGCAGTAGCTGATAACAATCTGCCTTTATATAAAATACTGCTGTTAGAGGAATAATGCTGTAGGTGAACACTAATTTTTTTAATATCATCCAGATAGCGAAGTGAAGAGAGACACAATGATATTTAAAAGAATACTTGCTCCTTACTCACTGATCCTTTAAACTTAAATATAAAGAATTTGGCCTAATACTGTAATTTTGGATGCCTAGAAAAAAAAAATGAAGTAATTTCATCCTATCTTACTGCAACATAAAATTGGCAGACAAATTATGTGATTACTCAGGGATTGTATTTCCTGTAGCTGTTTGAAACCCACACGAATGCCTTACTGCATATATGAGTGAGATAAGGATGGTATTTACTTACTTTGAAACCTTGCCACTGATGTGTTTTTCTCAGTTCATAATCAAACAAGTCTTCGTGAAGTATCTAACACCGATCATTTTAATCTGCACTCTTAATAATCTTCTTTATGTAAATTTAATTGCTGAAAATCTAGTAAATTAAACTGATGACCTACTATGGTGTTTGCTTTTGCAATCTGGTGGCCTCATGGCTCTAATAATTGCTTAGTAATTCCGTCTTTTTCTACCTCCCAGGAAACAGTTTTTTGGAACTGTTGCTCTGAGTTGTCTTGCAAGAGCATCAGAAATCTAACAGGACAAAAACAATTAATGAACTGCTTTCCACCTAAAGATAAGGTCATTTTTTTCCATGTTAGAATTCAAAACAGATAAAGGAATCATGTTTAAAGATTTCTGTTCCATAGGCAACATCATACATTACGTGTGAAAAGATTATGTAACAGGCATCCTTCATCAAATATATACACACATATGTAATAATTTATACGTATGTACAAACACAAAGAGCTTACAATGTTATAGCAGAGTGTGGTAGACGCTTCTACATTCTCTATTTAATACTTCTGCTTTTCTTTATTTAAATGTTTTTGAACATAGCCAAGAGATAATTTCATTATGATCAGCAATTACTTTTAAGGAAAATACAGCTCAAGATCATTAAAGGAATTGTCTTGATTTAGGAAAACAGCTAAGGAAGTGTTCCACTTTGAACTGGTCATTAAATTCCAGGTACCTAACTGAAATGATCATCAAATCTGTAACAGAGATGTGGGTAATCCTATTAGTATCTCTAACAAAAATCTATGATTTCTCTACCCTTTTTGTTTTACCTATGTCTGCTTATTAAATTTAAGGTTTGCACAGCATGAAAATACTATGCAAAATTAAATTTTATTAAATTCATGAGAATAATTATAGAAAGGAACTTAAAATGATCATTGCTGTTTAAATTCAAGGACTGGCTCTGAAAGTAGGATAGCAAAAAAAGGACAAGAAATTAGATAGAAGACAGAAGAAAACAAAAATATGGCACAACATCCCAAAACTGGCTAACAGAAAAATTGGCATTTGTTGAGGAGAGTAGAAACAGATAGCATCTTTAAAGAAATGAAAAATTAAAATTCTAATGAATGGCATGGCACAAGAAGTCTAGCAGGGCTTCCTGAGTAAACAGGGAAAGCATGCAATCAAGCTTCACTTTCCTGAAGCTGGGTTTGCTAATTTTTTAATGCTCTATTTTTGCTTGTCCTATTAAACACAACCTGCCATAACATGATATAACGTCTGTGTACAACGTTGTCTGTAACACAAAAACAGGAGAGAGAGAGAGAGGGAGGGGGGAGAAAGACAAAGAGAGAAGTATGAAGGGAAACGTAGGATATAAAATGAGCTATTGACCTCCATTACACTTATTCAAGGTATTCGTGGCAGATGGAATTCACTAGTAGATAACTAATTTGATGATAGGGTTCAGGTTTCATGCCGTTACGTGATCACGAGAACAAAGAACCAAAGTTTATTGGTTCAGATGCCTACTTTCACCAAATACAGATATAACATCATGACTACAGCATAACCCTAGTAATTCTGGTGTATATGAGCTTTCAGTACAATTAAAGCAGTCTGTATGGTACCCTGTATACGAAATAAATCCTGAAAGTCAAATTGAAGTATAGATCTTAAATCTTCATGGATAAATGTGTTTTGCTGTGGTTTTGTGGTGATGAGCTTCAGATTGCATCAGTGTTTAACATCTGCATAGTGAAGAACACTCTTCAAATGATGGCATTCCTCATTCATTGACCCCACCAGAACACAGATCCCATCCTCAGATCACCAGAATCATAGCCACATTTCCATTGAAGAAGTTTAATCCTCAAGTAGTTGATCTCTGGAATGATCTCTCTTGTTACACTTTGGTTTGGGGCTTCAAAAAACAGAAAGCAGAGTCATATTGATTTTTTGGAGGTATGTTTTGGTGCTTTAGATGATGATAACCCATTTGGTCAAAAAAGGTCACTTGTCAGGCACTGCTATAGTCTTTGTAGGATTAATTGTGTCACTGATAGGTTATGCTTAGCAATTCTGAATTCTTTTGAACCTGTAATAGAAAGACTACACAAAGGATACAAAAACATGTACCCAAGCCTTTTCCCACCAAGGAAAAACTAAGAATGTAAAATTGATGGAGTGTTGTAGTTAAAAGAAAAATAATAGCACCCCAACCCCCAAAACCCAACACTCCTCCCAACCCAAATTAATTTTTATTTTAATAGTTACTTAGTTTGCAAACAAATGACTGCAAAAAATTTTAATCTGAAGTCTGATCAAATTTAAAAAGTGGGAAGATTTGACAGAATATACTAAAACAACAAAGGTAAGCAAACTTTATTAAGAAATCAAAATAGCCAAGATATGTAAAGGATGGAGATGGAAGAAGTGGCATTTAGTGTACTGCAACTTTAAAGGTTGCCATGACTAGGATACTTTGTAAGTACAGAGATGATTAAAACTCCGCATGGATCTGAAAAATGAAAAACGAATGAATGTGGAATGTAAGGAGGTATTCAGTTTGAGAATAAAATGACTACATCCTATGATTTAGAGAATGAATGTCTAAAATTTCACACACAGGGCTTTCTTTTTTAATTCAAATTTGTCAGAATAGAATGCTTTTAAAGAAATTGTCAACTTCTTTTGATAAAATAACTGTTATATTGAATAAGTGTTTCACTTTTTTCTTTTCCTTTTGTTAAAAAGCCCACTTCTTCAGATAGATTCTTTTTCTGGAAACTGTCAATTTTTCTACACACTTGCCCCATACATTTGTATGCAGACATCATTTTGCATATAAATGCCATTTTTTCTTGTCTTTGTCAGTCTGGTTTTTAATTCTATGCATTCAGTTATTTGATGAAGTAGTAATGGAGACGTGTAGTTCTCTTTCCTTACTGTAGTGTACACACATGGGTCTTTCTACAATATTTGACTATCCCATACAGGTCCTACTAAGTATGTTTCTAGCTGTTAAAGTGATGAAGAACACATTATGTCTACATGTTATTGGCTAGATTTATTTAATTTATTCTCAGATTATTCCATATTCCAAAAATATCTGAAACACAGATAAATAGAATAATGGATAGTCTGACTTGGTTGGTACTGGGACTTGTACTGTTCAACATCTTTGTCGGTGACATGGACAGTGGGGTCGAGTGCACCCTCAGCAAATTTGCCGATGATACCAAGTTGTTTGGTGAGGTAAACATGCTGGAGGGGAGGGATGCCATCCAGAGGGACCTGGACAGGCTGGAGACGTGAGCCCAAGCCAAACTCATGAACTTCAACAAGGCCAAGTGCAAGGTCCTAAATCTGGAACGTGGCAATCCCAAGCACAAACACAGGCTTGGCAAGGAATGTCTGGAGAGCAGCCCTGAGGAGAAGGACCTGGGTGTGCTGAGTGATGAGAAGCTCAACATGAGCCAGCAATGTGCGATCGCAGCCCAGAAGGCCAGCCGTATCCTGGGCTGCATCAGAAGAAGTGAAGGAGGGCCACGAGGATGATCTGAGGGCTGGAGCACCTCTCCTATGAGGAGAGGCTGAGAGAGCTGGGGCTGTTCAGCCTGGAGAAGAGAAGGCTCCGGGGAGATCTTATTGTGGCCTTCCAGTACCTAAAGGGGGCCTACAGGAGAGCTGGGGAAGGACTTTTTACTAGGGCATGTAGTGATAGGACGAGGGTGAATGGCTATAAACGGGAAGAAGGAAGGTTTAGATTAAACATTAGGAAGAAATTTCTCACGTTGAGGGTGGTGAGGCATTGGAACAGGTTGCTCAGAGAGGTTGTTGAGGCCCCATCTCTGGAGATGTTCAAGGCCAGTATGGATATGGCTTTGGGCAACCTGGTCTAGTGGGAGGTGCCCTTGCCTATGGCAGGGGGGTTGGAACTCGACAACCTTCAAGGTCCTTTCCAACCTAAACCATTCTATGATTCTATGGTTCTATGACTTACAATTTATTGGCATAGTGTGTAACTTAGTTGAACAATAATGGCTAATATGTTTACAAATCATCAAATTTACTTAGATTTAAAAGGATAACTGTAATTCAATCTGCTGCAAAAGGGTACAGAATCTCTTTTAGACCATCATTTTAGGATTAGTAATACTGGAGCCATAGATTTCTGGATGTTCAGATCCAGTAAATCATTTGTGATATCCCACTTCAAGGTATAAATTGCCTAATCACATAGCAATAATTTTTTGGTAGTATGAGATGGTGTTGTATGATATGTGGCCTGCTGTCAAGGCATCCTCTCTACCAATGGAAATAACACCTGTTAGACACTAGACACCTTTTGTCTTTTTGATCTCAGGCTGCAACAGCTAGTGGGTGGTCACCATGGGTGACCACCCTAGCAGGAAGGATCTCTAAAAGATCCTAGCTGTTCCATCCTTTTGAAAGGCCCTTGTACCCACGGTGGGCTATGTTTGTTTTGACAGACAACATACAGGGTAGGCAACACGTGTGCAAACACTCCAGGACAGGCTTGCCATCTACCTCATCACATGCTGTTACTGACAATCTCTTTGTTCACAAGAAGAATGAAAATGGATAACATAAGATTATGCTATACCTTTTAGGAAGATCACCATGAATGTAGAGGTTTAACATGGGAAAGGAAATTTTCTGAGGGATCTGTGCAAAGCTCATCTCATTTCACATGTTAGATGATCAACACGAGAGACTTACCAAGTATGGAGCAGAAGAGTGCCCTTCTCATTTGCAAATTGCAAATTGTGATCTGACGTTCACCTTCCTACTTCTACTGCATCTGGGATTAGAAAGGTGGCTGTGTTCTGTAAGATTTAAGAAATATCCAGTATGCATAAAATACTCAGCTCATGGTACAGTCGGTGGTTAGTACACAACTGGTAGTTAAGGGATTTCTTTGCATCACAGTTCTCAAACAGTGTTATTGTTACTGCCTTGAGAAGGAATGATTCTTCTTTAAGGGGTAAATACATTTTTCTGATGCATTGCTGTGGTGGATTGGACTTTGGCTGCCTGCCAGACCCCCATCCAACCACTCTCTCACTCCCTCTCCTCAATGGGACAAGGGAGAAAACAAGGTGGAAAAGTTTATTGGTCGACAGGGAGATCATTCACCAATTACCATCACAGGCAAAACAAACTCAACTTGGGGAAGGTTAATTTAATTTATTGCCAATTAAAAATAGAGTAAGATGATAAGAAGCAAAGACAAAACAAAAAATGTTTCTCACCACCACCACCTTCTTCCCAGGCTTAACTTCACTCCTGACTTTTCTACCTCCTCCTCACCCCAAGAAGCACAGGGGGGATAGGGAATGGGGCTTGCAGTCAATGTTTTGTCTTTTCCACCCCTTCCTAACCCTCTCCTGCTCTAGTGTGGGGTCCCTCCCACAGGCTGCATTTCTTCAAGAGCTGCTCCAGCAAGGTTCCTTTCCACAGGGTGCAGCCCTGCAGGATCGGACTGCTACAGCGTGTATCCCTGATGGGCCTGAATTCCTGCCAGAAAACCTGCTCCTGCATAGGCTCTCCATGAGCTGCAACTTCCTTCAGGACACATCCACCTTCTGTGGTGCGGGGTCCTCCATGGGCTGTGTGAGAACAACCTGCTTCACCATGGTCTTCTCCATGGGCTGCAGGAGAATCTCTGCTCTGGCACCTGGAGCATCTCACCCCCTTCTCCTTCTTTGGTCTTGGTGTCTGCAGGGCTGTTTCTCTCATATTCTTCTCACTTTTCTCTCTCCCAGCTCCTGCACAGCTTTTTTATCCTTTATGAAGTAGGTTTTCCCAGAAGTGCCAGCAGCTTGTCTGAGAGACTCAGCTGTGCCCTGTGGTGGGTAGGTTGGAGCTGGCTGGAACTGGCAGTGTCCAGCACAGGGCAGCCCCCGGCATCTCCTCACAGAGGCCACCCCTGCAGCACCCTCTTCCACTACCAACACCTTGACACATAAACCAAATGCATTTGCAAACCCGTGGTGTGGGACTTCAGCTTTTATGGTATAGGCTAATGCCTTATAAGCTGACCAGCTAATATTTTGCACATCAATCATTAGGACCAATCAAATCATTAGGACCACAATTCTTAATTTGCATCCATGCATCTTCCACCTTTTATGAAACATCATTTTTGTTAGATCTTCTTCAGTTATTGAATCAGCAGCATAACTTTGGAATGTATCTCTGGATAACTGAAGGGTGGAGGCCCTTCATCTCAGGCTAGAAGCCTATTGTTAAGATACTTCCTTGATAAGATACTGTTTGCTTGCTGCATCCTCTGTCACGTTTGCCAAAGCAGATCGGAGTAGGATGGCAGTGTGACTCTCAAACTATACCAGTGGCAGCATCATCATCTGGAGTTTGCTCGGATGCCTGCAAGAGCTGAGAGCACCAAATCATGAGAGGTGCTCTGGCACCATACTTTATAAAAACTTTTGATATCAGCTTCTGTAACTTGCTGTAGTCTGCATACTGAAAGCAAGAATAAACCATGCCATTTTATTACTCTTAACTTTTTCTGCACTCACCTATTGCAGACCAGGCCTTGATCAAGTGCAAGGTACCTGTCAGAGGGTTTACCTGCTACTGACGTAAGTCCAGAATCTTTGCTATATCTGTTTTCCATAATGGTGTATGAAACCAGTGAAATATGTATGGCACAAAAGATGCTGAGGCAGACTTACATGTACAAACCTTTACTCAGATGGGTCATTACTGATGACACACATCAATCCTAAGTGTGAAAGTTACTTCTGGGGAAAAATAATTAAAAAAAAAAACATCAAAAAATCAAAAGGAAAGTGAAAGGGGTAAGTTTCCCAATGACAAGTCAGGAAAACCACTGATGTAATCTCTTCCCTGTGCATCCCTTCCAATGTAGTAGGTGGTGAAGCTGAAGATAATGAGAATACTGACTTTTACCACATTTTTTCCTAGTATTGTATGATTTTCATTGGGATCCACTCAATTGTGTTGTTCTTTTTTATGATGATATCAGAGTGGATTACAGTATGCATAATCACTCATGAGCATTATGTTCTCATTGACTGCTAAGCTCTCTTGCGTACATATTATTACGGACTACTTACTGCATATTTAAATGACTACTATGTTGTTATTCACTAAGTTTTGAGCTTCTGTAATATTAACTAAACTCCACAAAATAGGACATAGGAAAAAAGAAGGGACAAAGGGGTGATTCTCACATTAGTGACATTTACTTTGCATAAGAACGCATCAGTGAGAGAACTGGGTCTTACAGGCACAAGAAAAACAGTATGAGAACAATTTGGGAGAAGAAATGCATGGGAGCACTGTCACAGCAGCTTAGGGAAAAAGTTACAGAGCTGCAGAGGAAAGGCAGGCTGAATATTTGGAAATGGGAAGGCCCTTATTGCTACACAGGTTAAAGTACTTAAGGTTCTGTGCAGCATTGAGAAAGTACACATGGGCCCAGGTGTGGATGCAGAGAGGTAGGTTGAGGTCTGAGAAAAAAAATTCCTTTGCAAGGCAGAAAGTTCAAGGCAAAAGTCTATGGATGGGAAATGCTAACTGGGAAGTACTGAAAAGTGAATAGTAGTAGTAGTAGTAGTAGTAGTAGTAGTAGTAGTAGTAGTAGTAGAGAGCTTCTATACTTAAAGGTGAGCAATAACAGACTGGGCAGTAAACTAAGAGAATAATGGGTTGGAACAGACCAAAATAGTATGAGAAAATGCCCTGACATTTTAATGATGGGATACCTAAAAAAAGTCTAACTTTTACATGGGATAGGACAATCAGTATATAGTCTGCTCAGACTGTAGTGGTAACTTGGAGATTAATCTATCTCATCGTCAAAACAGTAGCAAGTGCAAAACACTAATGTTCTTTTATGAAACGGAAGAAGGGAAAATATTGCTAATTTACAAGCATATTTTCATGTTTAAATTTTTCATTCACTTAACTATTAAAAATATGTATGACCATGGCACCCAGAGAGAGAGCTGAGAAAACTTTAGGACTTCGCATCACAGAAGCCATCAATAAGCAACTGCATTTGGTACAGAGGAGGTCATAATTACATGTGTGCTAGGTGATAAGTTTTTAAGGACAATTTGAGATGCTGAAATTAAATATTAAATAGCATTTGAGATACATAAAAATCTTTGCTACTAGTCCCTGAGGATTGAAAACAAGCATGTATGTACTAATAGTTTTCAATAGCAACAGCATTTGGTAAACTGTCAGGATGTCTTTGATATTAGCATTGTTACTTATGTTCAAGAGTGATGATGCTTGTGCCTTCTGCCTCAGGGAACCGTGCTGTCCTGGAGTTACTGTTCCATGTCCACAGGACCTTCAGTGTGGAAGTGATGGCTGTAGCCTCCTTGACACAGCCAATCTTACTTCATAACCTCATGGCTTTATCTGATTTGTTGGTTGAGAACCAGGGTATCATTAAACATTGTCTCCCTTTGGTGTCTTCTCACTCTAGATTTGCAAAAATTATTCCCTTGAAACTTCTACAAAGCACTGTTGCCTGAAGTGTTAAAACCTGCATGCCACATAATAAATTGTGGCATATAGTTGTGTCACCTCAAGTCAGTAACCCACTGAATATCATACACTAAGTAGACTTGCACTGTGCTAGGACTTCAAATATAAAGCTTCCAGCAAAAAAGTCTAAGAGCATTGTTGTTGACATTCCTCTGAGTCAGAAGTGAACTGAGGTTTTATAGGGCACTGTGGCAGCAAAGTGGCTGTCTTTTTGAAAAGCATGTAAAACTGACTTTTTGCTTATCCATGACAAGGAATAATTCCTTGGAGCTCTTCACCAAAAACATGACATCAATCATGTTGTCCTAACCAGACATAGAATGGGGATTTCCCCTCTGCTTTCCTGAGCTATGATTGAACTATCCAACACAATAGTTTTTACTCTGTTCTTCATAGTACTTTGCTCTGAATGAAATTAAAGAGTTCCTTTGTTTCAGTCTAGAGGTATCTGGTAATAAATTCCTGCTTTTATAGATAATTGAGAAGAGATAATTACTTGTGTTCCCCTTGTTTAATTAAAAAAAAAAAAAAAAAAAGAAAATCATTAGTTGCTAAATAGATTTTAGGTATTTAGAAAGATAATACTTACATGAAATAAACTATTTATCAAAGTGGAATATAATACTACAGAAAATTTGCTCGATGGACTTGACACACAAGGACAGGCTTTTCAAGAGGAAGAGAATTGAGAAGTAAGGCAACAGTGAGAGAAATATAAGTGGTAATAGTAGTGTGATCCTCAGTTTCAACACACAGAGGTTGCCTGATGTCAGTCCTTTAATCAGAAATTCCATTTCCTTTTTGCACTATTACAGCAGAAATTTAGTCTCTGTTTCAGAAAGCAGTGAGGATGGGGATGATATTTTCCTTCTTAGCCCTTTCCAGTTATCCAATATAAATATATAGAAAAGCAGGTTACTTTGGGCAATTTTCAAAGAAGACCTTATACTGCATTTCAAGCTGTCTTTGGCCTTATTTGACCTCTCTTAAATGACCTCAACTGTTAGATGAAACTGCTTCTAAGCCAGTCACATGCATTATCAGTTCACCTGTTTTTCCAAAGATCATGATGTTTCATTTCATATGGTAACCTTAGACAAATAAAACCTTTAGAGCAGTTCTCTGTCAAATCAAAAGGCCTCAATACATGGACTACTAGTCAGATGAAAAAATCCAGATCCCTATTAATACATTCTCAGCATGGTATTGGAGCCATCTGAGACTGGGGAGAGGGCTTGCTCATGTCTCACTTACAAAAGCTCTACAAAACATTTTAAGAAAAAAGAAAACCAAACAGAACAGAAATCTAACGAAATTCCCTTTTATCCATATCTTCTCCTGACTATGTCTCGTGCCTATTCTTTTTTATAATTTATTTTACAAAGTAATCTAATTTTCTTAACAGAAAGCTTGAATCTTGAACCAGAAGCCACCCTAACTGTTACCTTTACTTCAGGGAGAACATGAAGCTACTGTTGTTTTCCATTTTATAAATGTCAAGCATTTTAAGATTCCCCTAAGTCACTGAAGAATTTACAAAGCCATTTTCTTCTGGTACTTTTTTCTCCATTAAGTGATTCACTTAGCAATACAATCTGGGTTTCTAGGCAAAAAAATGCGACATGATTTTACATTAGGTAGAAAGCATCTAGTTTCCTTATTTATCAAATATTCACGGAAAACCAAACAGTATTCACACTAGTGAATAACGTTTTTTTATCTATAAAAATAAACACAAACAAACAGGTATTAAGATCTAAAAAAAATAATGTTGTATTTCTTTTTTGCAAAATGGACTCATACGTGGTAGGTAATTCTTCATATCACATCAAACTATAATCCAGCAGTGTTGTTCTTAAGGTGTTTCTTGTTCTGTTGGGTTTTTTTTTGTTTTGTTTTTTTTTTTTTTTTTAGTGCTGCATAATGAGCTAAGGAGAAATGCAAAAGAAAAAGAAAAAAAGAAAGGAAATGTGTAATTCACTCAATGTGTTAGTGTATGTATATCCCATGCAGACATTTTTATTGCTACTTTTTTGTCCTTCTTGTATGTATTTCTTGTGTTATTTTTTCTTTTAGAACTCTTCATTCGTATAATATTTATTATTATACTACAAATGATTAGTCAACAGAATTCTCTTACAAGATCCATATTTACATTAATATCCATGTAGCAAACTTAATTGAGCAACAGAAGAGCTGTTATTCTATTATTGATGTCTTTGCTGCATCATGAAGGCAGCAATTTAGCACTAAGCTATAAATAGAAAAATACAGTGGATGGAACTGGCTGGTCTTGTGTTTTTAATATTCCCTTCAGGGTAAAGTATGACATAACCTAATTACAGTGGTAGAGATTTCACTGCAGGGAAAAACTGTTGTTATTCCATTTGACAATCAAGTAATTATCTTCTCTACTGGATGTTTTACTGGATGTTACTAATTCAGTCATCCACAAGAATGTATTTAAAACTTAAAATTTACGAAATGTTGTTATTTTATAAAAAAGTTGGCCTTCAATAATGTCAATAATTCTTACAAAAACATTTTTTGGGTGGCAGGTTTTTAATAGTTACCTGTCAGAGTGCTTAGTTAAGCAGAAAGCAGGTGTTAGTTCTGATTACATCCCTATTCCTTATTTCAGGGCAGGGACTCAGCCTGTAGTCCCTTCATTCTCCTTGGGGCCATAGGGCTTCTGCTGAGTGCTGGCAGCAAGTTCTTAAAAACAGTAGTAAAAGCGATGACAAAGCTATATATGTAGCAGGGTTAGTGGGGAGATAATGGGACTTAAAATTTCATGTAATTGTCCAGGTGCTTCAGGAAAGGGGAAGGGAAGTAGCACAGTATCTCTCCTTATGAAAGGATCTGCAAGCAACCCTAATCTGCATCTCTCCTTATGGGAAAATCTGCAAGCATCCATGTCGTAGCTCTGGTTTAGGAGTTCAAACTGTGTAATTACATGATCCATCCTCAGATTATTACTTTTTTTTTTTTCAGTTTTCTCTTCTATGCATATATATAATCTTTCCTGACTATATAATCTGTAACAAAAGCAATCCATCTTATCATACGAAAAGTTATAGTAGGCCAAATCTCTCAGTCTTCTTAATGAATTGCAGAACTTCCTGTTCATGAACTTCATTTTATTAGGCCTACTTATTATGAGTGCGTAATTAAAAATAGTGGATTACAATAATAATTTTAATTTAAACATATTTTAACACATATTTCTTACTTTTATTTTTCCTTAGGAGTATCTTCTTATCTTTAAACTACTTTCTCCTTGATCACATGGATGGAAATGTAAATCATCAAACTCTTCATTGAATAGAATAGAAGAAAAAATGAAAGGATTAGAGAGAAACATTATAATATTTGAAAATTAACGTGTCTGAAACATTTCTGCACCTATTTTCTCAGTGTTAGAGAACTAAAGAAAGGAAACATGGTTCCCTGAAAATAAACATTTGGAAAGGGATTCTACTAAATTCCTGAGACACGTCCACCGAAGTTATACATAATTTCTCATCTATATGTTTTAGACATGCACATGGCATATAGATGCATCTTGTTGCACAAATATAAAACACTTTAAGCTGTATGAAAAAAATGTAATCACATTCACACTTTAGGCATTTCCCATTATTATAGCAAAATCTACATTACAGCTTGTAGAAAGTTGTGTAATGTTAGGTGTATTTAAAGTTGCAGGTAATGACTATTTCTGTTTTTATCACTGTTCTTCTGTTTAAATCTTGTTGACACAAATTATACCTGGGCTGAGTCTGCAGTATTTGGAGCACTTGAGTGTACCATTCCTTTGATAGTTAGATTACACTTGTCTTGCTACTTCAGTATAAATGTAATTTGAGGGTCTTGTTGCTTGTTTCTGGTAAGTGTTGTGACTTGAAGATGAAAATATGCCACACTGGCTTGTTGGTTCTACTTGAAAAAGACATAGAACTGTCACTGCCAAGAAAGAAGAAAATGTTTCATCATCCCCATTAAACTCCAAGGGCTTAGGAGATCTGCTGTGTTTACAAAGTTTCAAGTACTTTTTGTTAAGCAACTGTGTACAACTTCAAAGCAAAGATAATACTGGATCCTATTTAAAAAGAAATAATATAGCATTGGAGAATCTTTGTGTCAAACCACAGAGATTTTTCTCACACACAATAGAATCTTTTTTAATCTCATATTAACAAGAAACAGCTAAATATACCACCTGTAAAAGAAGTGGTGAAAATCAATGTATTATGATTCAATTTCTTCTTCCTACAATCAAACATATTTTACCTTCCTCAACATTTTAAAAGATAGCTTTGAACTTCGTACACA
This sequence comes from Charadrius vociferus, assembly GCF_000708025.1. Taxonomy (NCBI): domain Eukaryota; kingdom Metazoa; phylum Chordata; class Aves; order Charadriiformes; family Charadriidae; genus Charadrius; species Charadrius vociferus. The sequence continues at coordinate 647,881 of NW_009649951.1, forward strand.
GGAGATAATCTAGGAAGGTACTAGAAAGAAAGCATCCCCTCAAAGGCCTATCAAGTTAAACCAGAGATGCTCATGTCAGACTGCTGCTGCCTGCTACTGAATCTGTAGCTAGTGAATCTATTTCTTTCATGTATATTACATTCTTTCATCAAAAACAATACAAAAACAACACAAAAAATTCTGTCCTCATCTGTGCTGTATTACTTAATTCACTAATGAAGTGAAGTTTCATAGCAGCTCCCATTAGTATCACTTTATTTAAGACCTGTCCTATTTCTATTCAAAACCATAAATATGGTTGCATCTGGAGTATTTTAGTAACTAGGTGAATCTCATTTTTATTCCACCACTAACATGTTTGTGGATATAAAAATGACACCAATTAAGTTTAGATGTAGACTGGAATGCAAATTCTCCAGTACAAACCCAGTAGATGAAACCCTCATTCTGCAATTTAACAGACCCTGGAAGAAAATTCTAAGGTAAAAGTGCATTTAAATTTGTGGGAAAATTAAAGTTGTTTTAACTCTTGCATTGAGATCCCAAGTACTCTTTGTTCTTATAAGAAAGCTAAGCTACTACCAAATAATAACTAGAATGTGCGTATTTGTTCTGGAATAGCGACAGGTGACTTCAGTGTGAGTGTCAGCATGAAAAAGCCAAATTGTCCCTTACTGCCTTAAAGAAGTACTTTTCGTGTGGAACACATTGTGATCATCCAGTGAGAGGACTTGATATAGCAGTGGTAACCATCTCAAGTGCAAGAAATCCAGGTCCCTAGTCCATTGTGTACTAACTTCTGTAAGGTAGCTGCCATTTCAGACACTGCTTGGGATTGAACCTTCAACTCAGACGCTGAAAGTAGAAGCCCTTCCTGTTAAACTGGAAAAGGCAGCTGAGAACAGTAATAAAATTATTTGCTCAGTAGTAAATTATTTTATGGATAAGATTAATGGCTCACAAACGTGTATTGTAATCACAAATTCAGCAGAAGTGAAAATTTGGGGTGGAGATAGGAGAACAGAAACAGAAGATAGTGAGTTGTTTCAACACTTTCTGCACCATACTATCATAGTGTAAAGGAGTATTATACTACCAATGTTTATATCTCTAGTTCATTCTTGAAATCTGTAGTAGTTAAGGTCTTTCTTATCTAATCAGATTCTGCTAAAATAAGCTATGTCATCTTGATGACATGTATTTAAATAATATAACAAAATAATCTGGAATTCAGTGCATTTCTCTACTTATTTATCTATTTCTCTTCCAATATATAAAATGGACAAGACTGGATTTCTTGCTTGGGTGTTTTTAAGGGGAGGCTTAATATTAATTACTCCTACTTATATTCATTTATAGCTCATGTAATATTTTTCTAGTAATAGCTATTGTGCTAACTTCGTATGGCAAAGCACTTTCTATCAAATGTAAGATGTGTATGATATGTCAAAGGTACGCTAGCACTGTTCTACCTTATTTTGCAGCAGTAAGGGGTTTTCAGATAAAAAGAGATTATTTCCCACTGCTTCAGTTGCATAAATTCATGTGGTCAACACTACCATTTCTTAATACTACTCAATTCACTCACATTTTCTGGGGCTTCCCAAGCTTATTTTCTAACTGTGGGACATGGATAAATGACAGTGTCTTAAGTCATTTCCTTTCAGCCACTGAATGGCTTTGGAACAGAACACAAAAGGCTCTGCCTACATATTTCTGACCCATCTATTTCCATATTTTGAAAAATTAAGTAAAAGCATTGCTTAAGGTATCCCACCACCCTCAAACATCACAGGATCAGAAACACCTACTGAGGTCATTAGACTAAACCAAGTAGTAAATAATACAGAAATATATGGTGCTTTATATGCAAATCCATTTTGTTTGGTTTGCTTTGCTTTGTTTTGTTTTTTGTTGTGGGGTTTTTTGTTGTTGTTGTTTTGTTTGGTTTGGTTTTTTTTCAAATAAAGTTTTAAGCCTGTACTTCTAAAGGTGATATTAAAACATGAGAAAAAGTATTTGGTAAGAATTCAGAGCGAATTCAGACAGAATTCAGAAGGATTTTTTCCCACCCTCTCAGGGTTTTCAAACTTTTTCCCTCCCCTTTTAGCTAGCAACTTTTGCAAGCAAGCCTAATTAGGCTTTAGGTACTCATCATTTCTTCATGCTTCATAACAAGAGTCTGATGAAACTAGAGACAAAATCTTCAAAAAATCTGGGCAAACAACTACTGTATTACCTAGGTGGTCTGTTTTACTTGTTCTCTTTGTTACTTTTTGTATTATATCTTAATTCTTCTGTAGGGACTGCTGAAGATAAGTGATATAAGAGATTTTAAATGATCTGATATGAAAAGAAAAATCTATAAAATATACATTTTATATATACTTCCATGCATGAAGAATATTGTAAAAAATATCTCCTAAGCAAACAGATCTCCTTAGATAAAATGAATGATAAATGTGCTGCAGTTTTTTTTAAGAAAAGATGATTGCAAGCCATTTGTTGACACTGTCTAGGAGTAACTTTAGAACAAAGAAGAAGCCTTGCTTTTCCACAAACAGTGAAAATAGACAATGGAATACACTTCCAAAGAATCGTGTGAAAGTGAAAAATGCTTTTACCAAAAACCTGAACAATGTAGTCATGTTCAGCCTAGTGAGATATACAAGCATTGCTGTCATCATGAAACCTCCAGCTTAAAAAGTCCTTAAACTGTTCACTGCTATAAACTGTACCATTTAAAGACTAGCTCTTTCCTTCATTATCTGCTTTCTGGTTGCCGTCAGTCATAATATACCAGGCTGTTCTGCATTACAGTGCTAGGTTTCTTTTCTTAACCTGCTGTTAGGGAGCATCAAAGTCTGGCTTCTCCCCACAGGGAGGGAGCCAGGAGCTGGGGGTGAATGCAAGGCAGGCAGGGTGATGCCCTCATCTGACAAAGAGCTGGGACACTGAGGCAGCAACTCAGGGTCAGGATCACGCTCAGAGACAGTGGTCAGGGCCAGCCTCGGCACAGTGATAGCCTGGTAAGTCCACTGGGGCAAGGCACATACAAGGCTAAGCTGGCAAACCACATGTCCAGGCTGGGTCAGCATTGAGGCAATATCAGCCTGGGCAGAGACATGGCTGCTGAGCAGCTGCAACACAGCTCAGGTGGGGACAACTTCTGCTAAAAAGCAGCTTCCTAGAGAAAGAAGACAGTCCAAGCTTCTGGTTTCTCATGAGCAGTGGAGCTGACCTCCAATTCATGCCATTGAACCCCTTAACTTGTCCCACTGAGCCCCTTAACTCAACCCACTGAAGTTGTAGAAGAGTAAAAAGGACTCAATGTGTTGACACCTCCTCTAAAAATTGAGACTGCCTGTTTCCCTTTTTTCCCTACCCAACGTTGCTATTAACCAAGTCATGTTTTGCTAGTGAGTGACTACTGATGTGAAAACAGGCAGTCAAGTCAATCATTATTTTAATGACCTGAAGGGGTTGCCTACCTTTTTCATCAAGCAAGTGGCCTTTCTTTTCCATAAAGGTATCATTTCAGCTGAACACATTTGAGTTCAGGGGATTTACTGCAATATTCCTTACAGTGCATAGTAAAACTATCATTCATAATTAAAATCGATGAATAATATTTAATTAGAAAACATCTGTCAGATCTCACATAGAAAAAAAAAAAAAGAAAAGGAAAAGAGTTGATAAAAATATGATTAAATTCATGCATATGAAGAGAGAAAGACTTCTTAAGCCTATTGGGAAAGTTAGAAGAGCTTAGACAATATTTATTAAGAGTTTGCATTTTAGGACACCAGCCTTTCTGAACTAGGGATATTTTTATATAAACTACATAAAAATAATAATCCAGTATTTTTAAGTTTTTTCTTCATTTTTGTGGGCTCATGCATCAGCAAAGACCATATATTTTATGTAAGGATACAATGAACAGTGATAGAAAGAACAGAAGTAAAAAAAACCTCACAAGCTTCTCCATGCCTTAGACTTTATAGACTTTAAACATAGACTGTGTGTCCATCTTTACCTGAACTATTGGAAGTGAAACCATTGTGAATAAATAGATACGCATTTTAAACAATCATAATTTTTTCAACCAAAGGTGCAATTTCATTCTTTTCTGTGAAATCAAATGAATAGTATAAATTATTCATATAATATGACAGCATAGACCTAAGAAATTCTGAATATGAGATTTGCACATCACAGCCCTGTATTCAAAAAGCTGTTCTAGTGAGCTGGAAAAAATCTCTCAAACAGCTTTCATAGAAACGTGTTGGAGAAGCTAAGTAGAACTGTCTTTTCCAGGAAAATCTTTTTTCTGAGTCAGGACTTCCAGTACAGGTGCAATGTGACTCTCAGGTTAAACTCTTTTTACCTGTTTTACAACCTCTTTTTTAATTACCTATTATGCGTATGATACGTGCAGTGCAAGAAATTACAGTCAGGCTAAAATGATAATAACTAGTAACTTTCACTTAAAAAATAATTAATTTAAACTAATTATGTTGATTTTTTTTAAGAAATACTAATGCTACCAATAACTCCATGCTCATTTCATTTGTAACAGATTTACACTGAATTTACAAACCTTTTCTCTGGTAAAAAATTACAAAAATTGGCTTTTCCTCCACACTGAAAAGCATTTGAAGTTCAAATGTGCTCCCTCCATCAGCTAAGTCATGCTGAACACTGCCTGTAGTATTATTTTATAACTTGAGTACTATTGTCTGTTCAACTTGTATGTTATATACTTGATAACACGGTAGAGCAGAAATAAAATGGTGTTTATAGCTTTCTTGTGATTACTGAAGTAATCATCTCACAAGTGTAGACCTGGCTTCAGCATTAGGTTATGTCACAAGGGATCACCAAAAGGCTTTTGTGTATTGCTTCAGTGTTACATATAATCATTACCAAGTTGTGCTTCTAGGGATTCTGTAGATCCCAAATATCAAGACTCAGAGTTAGATCAGAAGCCCAGAGTGAGTTTCAGAATAATAATTTGCAAATCATAGAATAAACAAGTGGAAGCTAAGATTCTCACTGCCTTTAAGAACAACCAGGTTTACATGGCTTGAATTCTGGATTACAAAGGATCAAAGTGGTGGCTGAGATTCTGATACTTATTCCTGTACTGATACTAGAACAAATTTAAAGGAGGTGGTCTGGAAATGAAAAGGGATTTGGTGGAAGAAAGAAGTGAAAATGGAGAAACTAATGTATTATTCTTCAAGTTAAAACATGCTAGGCATGTATATACCAAAAAATGGATTTTTTCTCCTAGAGATGGAGGTCAAGATTATGCCAAGCTAATGAAAATATTATATTTCTCATGGCCTGGACTTACACGTGTAGTTCGGGGTGTTCGTTGTTCAGAGAGATTCACAAACAAAGGATGTCTCTTGAAAGATGAATTTCCTACAAGGATAGAGGTTGGTGTGGTGGCCGAAATAAAAAATTTCAAAAAAATGGTTTGCATTTTGAAAGTTTTAAAAAACAGTTTTGTTAGTGTTTTTTTATAAGGTTAAAAAGTACAAAAATAATAATAATAAAAAAAAAACCATATGCAGAGGAAAGAAAAAACCAAAAAAGTCAGTGGGATAGATGTATAGATAACAAGTAAAAGACTTTGATAGATGCTGTGGATTAACCCCAGCCAGCAGCTAAGCCCCACAGAGCCTCTTGCTCACTCCCCCACAGTGGGATGTGGAAGACAATCGGAGGGGCAAAAGTGAGAAAACATGGGTTGAGATAAAAACACTTTAATAGGTAAGGGAAAAGCTATGTGTACCAAAAAAAGCAAAATAAGGAATTAATTTTGTGTTTCCCATCATCAGGCAGGGGTTCAGCCATCTCCAGGAAAGCGGAACTCTGTCGCATACAACAGTCACATGGGAAGACAAACACCATAACTACGAATGTCCCCCTCCCTCCTACTTCTCCCCTCAGTTTTATTGCTGAGCATGACCTCATATGGTATGGGATATCCCTTTGGTAAGTAGAGGTCAGCTGTCCCAGCTGTATTCCCTCCCAACTTTTGCATCCCCAGCCTACTCACTGGTGGTGTGGTGTGTAAAGCAGAAAAGGCCTTAGTGCTGTGTAAACACTACTAAGCAATAACAGTCTCAGATTCCTAGCTGATATAAAATCCAGTCCTTTCACTATATCATGTTTTTGCAACTGTTTCCTCCAGAATTAAAATTTTGTTGTTGCTCTCTACAATTTTAACCTCCTGTGTCACCTTTTCATGCTCTATTTTTATGAAACATATTTATATTTTCTGATATATTGAAGTTTGACACAGAAAACATACAAGGAAATCCAAAGCATACAAAACCAGTTTAAATCTTCCTTTCAAAGATACTATTTCTTACTCCAAATCCAGTCAAAGAGGAAGATGGTAAGAGCTGCTGTTAAGAAAGCACATTAGTGGATTTCATTCTTCACTCAAATTCTGTACCTTCAAAGGATATTTAATACCCATAATTCCAGAAAAATACAGAAGTCAGTGCTTACATGTTTCACCTGGATTTGCTGTGTTTTTCTGTCACAGTTTTCCGTAACTTAACTCATCACCCCATCAAGCCTTTTGTTCCATAATGGAAATCTCTTACTAGATAGATACTGTTTCTCCATGTGTTGCTTTTCAAAGCTGTGAATCTGAGCCACTTGCTCTGTATACCTTCATTATTTTATGAGGGAGAGTCAGCAGAAAGTTAGGGGAAATTAATTAGTTAAAGAGAAATGAGTGTCCAAATCCCAAACATCTATTGCAACACTTAGCAAAGATTTTCAAATCCATCTTTAATTTGCTAGGCTTTGTAAGAATTTTGAATTTTGTCATGGTATGTCATTTTTGTAAATTACTTTGTCATTTTATAGAAAGGCCTGGCATCAAATCTATCAAATATTGTAAAAATGATAAGATGAATCAGATAAACTAAGACCATGTATTTAACATCAATCTCATTGTTAAAAAGATCACAGAGTCACACAGCCATGAACTTACAAATATTTTTAAATGAAGTTTCAGATAAACCACAAACAAATTTATCACCAGGAGAAATTACAGTTCTGTACTCTGGGAACAACTTTTTTCTAAAGTCTTACAGGGCCATTCTGGCCTGGCACAGAGTAAGTATTTGGGACCTGGGGCTGCATTCTGTGGGGGAGTGTTCTCCATTGTGAGAAGGGCTGACAAAGGAGATGTCACTGGGAAGTAAACATAAAGCATAGTACTTCACTGCAAGTACTGACATTTTACAGTTACAAAGTTTAAAAGACAAGAGAGAGTTTTACATTTTTTTAAACTATTATTATTATTTTAATGATACTACCACTAAAATAAACTGGATGTATTTGATGACTTTAAAATTCTTCCAGCCATACAAACATTTTTCCTACGTCTTTTACTTCCATTTCAATATGTTTTGAATTTTTACTTCTACTTTGAGGTTCTGTTATTTTGTTAAGACTTTTTTTTCTGTCTATTTGTGATAAATTATATTTAGTAGAAGTCAGGCATCATTTAAGTGTTGTTGGCTCGGGTTCTGTTTTGAAAAAAGTTCTGAATTTTTCCTGTTCTGTTACAGTGTTATACCCATGGCCCACAAGAACATTTCTCCCCCAGCTTTTCTGCCTCATCAGTGCACTCATGAGATCTGGTTTACATTGTTTTAAAGTTTCCCAGGCATGTAGATTTTTGTTAGTGTGTTAATGACCTAATTTTGTGTACTTTTTCTGAAAGACACATTGATAATTTTCTTCTTTAACATTCTGCTTCTTGAATTTCCTATAACATCATTATATTTTTTCATAATTCTTGCTTTTTGTTATCCTCTGATCTAGTTCAACCAGAGCTGTCTTGGAAACATCCTGAATAGAGATCAAAAGCTTGGCTCTAACCACTGTACCTTGCAACCTTTAAGAGGAAAATGTTTTTGTCTGTTGGTAATTATAGTATTTGATGACACCAGCTGAGTGGTGTGGTTGACACATCTGAAGGACAGGATGCCATTCAGAGAGACCTGGACAAGCTTGAGAAGTGGGCCGATGTGAACTTCATGAGGTTCAACAAGGCCAAGTGCAAGCTCTTGCACCTGGGTCAGAGCAACCATCAATCATAGAATCATAGAATGGTTTAGGTTGGAAAGGACCTTGAAGATCATCGAGTTCCAAACTCCCTGCCATGGGCAGGGACACCTCCCACTAGACCAGGTTGCCCAAGGCCACATCCAGTAAAAAGTCCTTCCCCAGCTCTCCTGTAGGCCCCCTTTAGGTACTGAAAGGCCACAGCAAGATCTCCCCGGAGCCTTCTCTTCTCCAGGCTGAACAGCCCCAGCTCTCTCAGCCTCTCCTCATAGGAGAGGTGCTCCAGCCCTCAGATCATCCTCGTGGCTCTCCTCTGGACACGCCTCTCGGTAATTAACGGGGGCTTCTAAGGAAGAAGGGGACAAACTTTTTAGCAGAGCCTGTTACAATAGGAGAAGGGGTAATTTAAACTAAAAGAGGGTAGATTCAGACTAGATATAAGGAAGATTTTTTTTTTGTGAGAAGGTGGTGAAACATGGCACATGTTGCCCAGAGAGATGCTAGGTGCCTCATCCCTGGAAACATTCAAGGTCAGGCTGGATGGGGCTCTGAGCAACTTAATGTAGTTGAAGGTGTCCCTCCTTATTGCAGGGTGGTTGGACTGGATGACCTTTAAAGGTCCCTTCCAACCCAAACCATTCTATGATTCTGTCATAGTAGAACAGGACAAACTACTTAATTAAACTTATGCAAGGCTGCAATCTAGAGATGTTTTCTGTCACCATTAGAAAATCTACTTATTTTTTGGTTTAACTGAACAAAACCACAATGGTTAAATGTTAGTTTTGTGTATGTACAAATAAGTTAATGAGAAGCCAAGCCTGAAAGTGTTCTATGTGCAGAAATCCTTTTTCAGTTTATATTTTTGTTGCTAGTGTGTTTCTAAAAATTCCCAGAGAGATATGTATTGTGTCTTTTTCTGCCTTTTTTTTATAAAAAAAAAAAAAAAAAAGAAAACCAAAATTAAGATAATAACCAACTGCCTTAACACTGGCCTAGTCATCACTGTCGTCTTTGATATTTTTTCATGGGGTGTCGCCAAACTACCTTTGTCCCATCATCTGTGGCTGTTGTAAAAATTTAAAAGAGCCAGTCTCTCTCTCTGTCTTCAAATAAATGTCATGCATATATAATATAATCAAATCTCCAACCTGTTATCTGGAAAGCTATTTCTATATATGAGATGAGAGGTATTAATGTAGGAAAAAAACACATACCATTTCAAAATTCACTCCCATGCTTCTTCAGTGATTAAATTTTTTACTCCCTGTGACAATAGTTTTCTCACAGAATTGTATTATTTCAACATGGTGGAGCTATTTCACTTCCAAATCCTTAAAGTGATTCTAATTTCTGCTTTAATATTAAGAAAAAGTAGCTGTTTCTTAAAAAATAAAATCAATCAAGTGCCCTCTGTTGGGATTGGAAACTAATTTTGATAAATCTTGGAACATTTCTCACATAATAATAGAAAAGTAATTATATTTTTCTGTAATGGGCTTGGTTAACAGTGTAAATGTTACCCATTAAAGTCCATAAGGAGACTCACTCTGATCTGATCTGATCTGGTTTATATAACCATGTCACTTTTATTTACCTTTTGTACTTCCAACCTGTATTTATATTTGAAGAAGATACTGCTGTAGATTGTTCAAATTAGTGAAGCCAACATGAAGGCATGAAATATTTCTCACTGGTATCGAGCAATAATCTAGTACTTCAAGGTCAGACATGACAAAAGTCAGTGGCACTGTATGATTATCTTTATTATTGATCTACTAATACAAAAGCAACCCTGACCTTAGATCTCTCTCTGAAAACCAAGAGACACTTTTTTTCCCAAGATGGATTGAAGTTTAGACCTTTCACTCTGATGTGAGATTAAAGATACCTGAATAGCTTAGGTATACTGAAAACTTTGCTAAAAGAAACAGATTCTAGATGCCAGTGAAGTCAAAGTGGCAGGTGCCGCTGCTGTAGTCTGTTAGTGAAAAATGACCTGTGATGAAAGCAGGAACTACTTTTTTTTTTTTTTTTTTTTTTTTTTTTTTAAAGCTATTCAAGATATAATTTAAATACTGGTTCCTAGAGTTGTTACTGTATACTGCCCCCAAGTCTATTACTACAGATGACAGGTGACCTTCACAAATTACTTATATTTTTCACTCCATTTCTTTCTGAAAAAAAAAAAAAAAAGATCTTGACATTCATTCCTGTTGAGACTGTAAGACTTTTAAGTAGTGCTAAAGAAGGACATTTGTAAATGAATGCATTCTATGGATATGGGGGAAACGTCCTAAGAAAAAGTCATCGTCTGAAAACCCAAAAATATTTACTTTTAATAACGTCTCCTCTCTGATTTGAAAATCCTTCAAAAAAGCCATGGAGTTTATCTTCACTTTGAATTTAAACACACAAAATCCTCAACAGCTTCAAAAATAGACAATAATAAAATCCAATGTATATTATCAAATCTTATCTTTCTTGAATTTTTGTTTTTCAAAGATGGAGATAACTTTCTGCCCTGTGAGTAAGTGCCACTAGGTTCAGTGTGGCACTGTTTCTGGTGCACCTAATGATGTATGGAGACAATCTGGATTCTGTGGCCTTCTCTGCTACAAATACCACACTATCTTATGAAAGCAAACGAGGAACTGACTGTCTCCTGATGCTAGAGACTGTCAAGCTCCAGATCCAGGGTGAAGCCTTGGGAACCATTTACAGATTACGAGGGTTGTCCCACACCAGTCCCATTCCTGGTGATTCCTAGAGACGCTAAGAACTAGCACTAATATGGAGTTCCAGCTTTATTTACATGAGTTTCTTAATCTTTTTCAGTTTAAAATGTGTGCATTTTTAAACGGAACAGTACTATCTTCTGCCTTTTTCTGCCATGCCTACTTATCCCCACATATTTTGACATGGTTGTACAATGCTTCACACAACAGGATTCCTAATTGGTTTCAGTGGGGATACAGAGACATAGTGCAGTGGAGCGGCACAGAAATACACAAGCTATCAGGAAAAGTCTGCCTCCCCATAGCCACAGATGCTTTGTCCTGTATATGGGTAAAAGTCAGAACACTGCTTTCTGGGCATGTTACCAAATTAACAGGACCTAAATAAAGGCAGAGCCTATTAGCTTGGGCTGAGAGCTGAATTAACAGGGCCACATTTCCAGTTTGAATGATGGGCAGAAACAAGCTATTTCACTATTTGGTGGCCAAGAACTTCAGAAAATTCTGCACTTTATGAAGTGGACATATCGTGAACATTTCCACAATAGAAGTGCTAAAAGTGTTACATAATCATGTAAGCTGAGAAATACTCTTTTTACTCACAACCCCATGATAACAGTTTCCCCTGGATACTTTCTTTTCATTGTTTCAATTGATTTCTGGGAAGAAAATCAGTCATCTTGTCAAAATCACTAGATTTTCTTTTTGGAAAAGTTACTCTGCCTGTCTGAGAAGTATGACTTTGTCGGTGTGACTTGGAGACAGGTGAATATCATACCAAATCCTCTATCATCATTAATGTAATATTTTTAAATGTACATTTCTTTCTACCTACATGTTTTCTAGTGAGACAAAATTCTATTTGGAAGTTAAAGCCGCTTTAAAATCAATATTTTTTTTAAGTGTTCTTCTGCCACTTATTGTGAGATCTTCTTTTACCAGAGGATTTTTTTTTTGCCCTGGTATGTAAGAATTCATGGAAGCCTATTTTAAACTATTTAAACTCTTTGGCTAACATTAGCATACTTTGTTTTCTTTTGTTTTGTTTTGACAGAGGACTTGGTCCCTTGAGGCCTCAAATAATTTTGCATATTATTTGGTTCTTTCTCCCACTTTCATCTAAAAAAAATTGTAATGCCTTATTTTTTTTTTTTTCCAATTTTAAACTAATGAATAAAACAGAAAATCTGGCATTTTGAAGAGAACAAAAAACAGTTAGAATGATTAGATGGGTCTTATTCTTTTAAACATTTTCATTATTTGATTGATTTTTTCCTTTTTTCATACAGAAGCAGGCTCTCTTCCCT
>NW_009649951.1:660041-672222 GCF_000708025.1 Charadrius vociferus
CCCTACACGGGTTTTTCATAATGAACTCTTGATTATGTGGCTAAGTTTAAGAAAGAGAAGAACTGTTACAACAAGAAAGTTTACAACAAATAGAAGACTTTCAGAGGCTTACTGAAAACAGAAACTTGTTTCTTTTCTACTGTCTGTGAAAGTATGTAAAACCATGGGGAAACATGTACAGCAAATTTGAGTAGAATTTCTTGTATAGTGACCTTACATCAGTGCAACTTTTTTTTTTTCCCAGTGGGATTTTTTTCTACCTATTTACCAGCATGATAACAAGAATGTGTTCTGGTTTTGGGGTTTCATTATATAAGATAAATTTTGCATCTTCTGAAGATTTGTATAAATAAAAATTATCTAATTCAACACAGTAAGAATAATACAAACTTATGTTATAAATAGAAGTGTCTGCTATTTTTTTAAAAGATACATTTCTAGCAAAAATTGACTGACCTAATTGTGATGCTTATATCCATTTTTACCCTTATTCTTTTATGTGAGTGAAACTGGCACCAGAAGGATGCATTACTTTGAATGTCTCAGGCCTCAAAGATTAAGTCCAATGGTTCCATGAGTTAGTCAAAGACACAACCCTTGAAAGTTTAAAAATGTTTCTCAAAACAGAATTCCAATTTTCCAGACAGCCATGATTTTTAGGTTTTCTGTAGATAGCAATAGCTGAAGCAAACTAGATGTAATTTCTTCCATCCCACTAGTTAGGACACTGATTCTAAGTCATGACATGAACATACTATATTATGTTGAAAGTATTTAGTTTCCTTAGTCCCAAACTTGTGCAATATCTTTCTTGGGATTTGATATTTCTAATAGTTTTGCTATAGACTTCCCCCATGGAAGAATTCCAACCTTACTCCCACCACCCCTTCATCTCCCATGATACCCTAAAATATTTCCATGGTCAGTAAGTACACACAAATGGTGCTGGATACTTGGAGCTGACCAAATAGAATATTGACTTTTTTTTTCCCCACCAGCTACAATATACTGGACAGTGGTCAGACATTTGCAATGAATCAGCTGCTGACAGAAAAAAAACGTTCTATACCAACAAATTTCATGAGCAAGTCTGATTAGAAAAGCAATTTTACCGAATATCGCATGATTAAGTTTTGCTGTATGAGAACAGTATTCCTGTTTCTAAATGGTTAAAATGAATTCCATAAAGCTTAAGGTACATAAATGTTTGTTTGTTTGTTTGTTTTTTTTTTTTTTTTAAATTACTCTCCTTAACTGACTAAAGTAAAAGTTCCCAAACAGGTCAATAAGTAAGGAATACATCATACTCAGAATTTGTTAAATTATTCATGTAAGTAAGTTAAGAGCAAAAACTATACCTTGTTTTTAAAGATCCTGGTGGATTACCAGCAGGAAGGCTGGTGTAGCTGTATAGATTCTCAGTGAACGAGCAGTACCACAAGGCTGAAGTTGTTAGTAATTTAATCTGACCTCTTCCCCTCAAGAACATAATGTTAAGAGCGAAAAGACAGCAGTGGTGTGTAAATAGATGCAATCAATAAGACTCATGGTTTTAGGCTGTTTAGTCATAAAAATTGTGAACAGCAGGTCAAAATGTTCTACATCCAGTTTCCAACAAATGAGCTCAATTTTATAAGAAATATTTCCAATTCATAATGTTGCAGAAAAAATGTTGACATTAATTGGTCAACAATAAATGATGTGATGGGTAGACAGAAGATTTTAAATTCAAAGAAACAGTATATATCTGTATTTCTGTTAGATCAGATTAGTATAAAAACTAACCAAGTTTCTGAGTATATTCTTCTACCTTGCAATTCACCTTTAATGTCACTAACAATTTACTTTTTCAGTTATTCTATCCTGACAAAGTTTCTCCCATACTCTATGCAAAAATTCATGAAGAATCTGGTCTTCTTGGCAAGGTAAGATCTGCTTGCTTTGATGTCACCAGGAAGAATTTCTTTACGTAGTAATGGAGCAGGTAGTGCAAAAGAGTGACAGAAACAGCTGGACCCCTCTCTCTCTTTCTCTTCAACATCTGCAGGAAGTCCTATAAATTGACATAATTCAAAATGCACGCTGCCAAGAATGTATTTTCTAACAAAGATGAATTCCGTATAGTTATGTAAATACTGAGGCATTTCACAAGATATGTTTGCATATGTCAGCAACTATTTCAGATGACATACATGTAAGATAGAAGACTACCTGAAGTAATTTTGTTCTCTTGTCTCATTTAAAAGACATTACACATACATGTATGCACACAATGTTGCATAAGATTTTTTTTTTTTTTGCCTTTACATGCCTAGTACTTACCAGATGGTTTTGCCTAAGTGTATGGAGAAAGAAATAGTACTCATTTATCTTATGTTCTTCAAAAATACTAAAAAATATTACATGAAACCAGAGTAATGCTATGTTTTAATTGCAAATACTAGGGACAGTTCCTAGATTTCTTTCACAGTATGCAGAGTGGTAGGATGTTTGTAATATGGACTGTGACTGCCACCACTGTATCAATTGTTTAACAATACCTTTAACAGTGATCTCGCATAAGGCACTGTAAAACCCAGAAGCCCGCATAAAAGAAGTGAGGAATGTTAACTCTCTATATGTAGCTAAGCCTCTCATGAAAAAAAAATACTTTCATACTGCATGTGACAATCCAGTCCTGAGGGGAACAGATGCTCTCCATTTTCTAGACCCTGCCTGCCTATAAGTTATGCTATGCCATAATAATGCATCCGAAAAACCCAAGGAGCAAACATTGTCTCTGCTGCATTCAGGTTCTACAGTTGATCAAGATCTACAGCATCTCTTGACCCCTGATCATCTTCAAAAGCTATCCCAAACTCCATACCTCTGGACACACACAACTGCCCTATGATGCAGAAGTGGGCCACTCAAATGGTTGTAGGCTTGACCTTACCTACAAAACCCCCAAAACTACTGATGTTAGAGCTAGAACGCTCTTAGACTAAAATTATGGTGGTAAAGGTAATGACAAACCTACTATCGAGTTTCATTTTCAGAGTCCTATGATCATTGGTAATTATGATAATTCCAGATTACAACCTCTGCTGAATCAGCTGTCAGGTGTAACACATTATAAAAGTGCAGATCACTGTTACTTTCCGAGCCTCATGGAAGATAAGAAGGGCTGCAAGTGACTTATTTTTAATACCATCTTTTAAGAAAGAAGAAACACCAAAAAAAAAGAGAAAAGACACAAACCCCAAAATCCCAGAGAAACTGAGTTTCTCTTAAATGGATTGACCACCCTCTTACTAATTTAACTCTGCTCAAGCCCATCATTTATTTCTATCTCACTTGTCAGTGTTAGTCTTTTAATTATCAAATGGTATCTAAGCCTTTCATACTGTATTTTTAAGCTCTCAAAGAGCTCTGCCTAGCTGTATCATGTAACTTTTCCTTATGCAAAGATAAAGAACTGTTATAACAGACCTGTTAGTCCTGCTGATTAGTCTACAGTTGATGCTTTTGACACCCTTTCTCCTACCCAAACAGTTGTAAAAGATGTCATCAAGTCTTCCTCGTACGTTCTAATGTACTTTCCATTTGCGTGGCCACTGGCCCAAACAAAATTAAAGCATTTTTTGAGCATTTTCCAAATACTGAGGGAGCAAGATGAAAGGTGAGTACATTTACGTGCAGGCTGCTGTGCTCTGAGCTAAGGCATATGACTATCTTAATGAGAAAAATATCACGGACAGGCTGGTGTTTTGGTTTTTTTTTTCAGAATTTTTGAATTCTGAAAAATGAGGATAAGAATCCGTGGAATCCAGTGGGCAAGTAATTTTACCCTCTGTACCTTTTAATTAGGATGAGGTAAAGGTATATTTACAGAGTGGGAGTGATGAGCTAAACACAAAAAACAGCATAACCCTAGCTGCTGTGCAGTGCATGTCCACGCCTGTAAATAAAAGCTGCAACCTACATTCAATGCAATTACTTAGGTATCGATGTCATCGTTTCATCAGAGTCAATATGACAGTGTTTCTGTCTAAGGCAGTTTGAACTGTTCAAATTAGACTGCCTGTGACAATGCACAAAACAGCAAAAAATAAATCAGGAGATGGCTGTGAACTTACATAGTTCCACTGAAGTCAGAATCATGCTGAGCTATACCAGTCAAAGTTCTAGTCTTACACTTTGATTTTGAAAAAGGAAAATCTAATATAAATAATGTGAAAATCGGTGTCAAGAACAAGAAGACAGGGTAGGAAGGACACTGGTTGCAGTAAAAATATCTTTGTGGGTTTGCATTTCTATGTGCATTTTCATCCCTGAACTAATTTTCATAAATAAACATAACTGGCTATGTAGTTTACTCAGAAGAAGAATATATTGGGAAAGGATTTCAGCGGACATGGAGCAGGATCCAGAGAGTTTTATACGCAGGCAGAAGGGAAAAGAAGACAGCAGCATTTAATAAGCCCCATTATCTTAATATTATCTTTTCTCTAATTCCATCTTTCAATATACATGCCAACCAGAAAGACTGCATTCTAATTCCCGTACCCAGAATTATATCATAGAATCATAGAATGGTTTAGGTTGGAAGGGACCTTGAAGATAATCGAGTTCCAACCCTCCTGCCATAGGCAGGGACACCTCCCACCAGACCAGGTTGCTCATATGAAAAGGGGATTCATCTTAATAACCATAATAATTTTGTAAAACTTTAAACATATCCTTAAAGTTCTCCGTAGCTTCTCAAGCTCAGTGGATGTAAGTATATCAGGAAGAATGATCAGATTAATTTGCAATTCATGGCATAAGTTTCAGAGGAAAAGCAAGAGAGTTGCTATGACAGCTATCTTTTTCCTGAACTTCTTCGCAAAAGCACAGCATTAGGTGGTTGATACTTCTAAATTCTACTCTCTGTGGCAAATTTATTATTGACTTCTAGAATCAGAAATCACACAAGGCTGGTCAGATAATATATCTTCCCTGAAGAGGCATCCTTTAAGAAAGCTCAAGAAATTACAGTTCTTCTCACTAGAATGTACCATCTTACCAGATTTGTATGTTTCAGTGTATTCAACACATATGACAGCTGATTTTTGTGGTTTGAAAATAAGTCTTAACAAAAAATCTACTTCTGCAAAGATTTTCAGAAGTCTACACTTTGTAGAAGTTTCTTGTTATCCATGACTTCATCTGTGTAAGACTTTGATTTAAGATTAAATATGAATACTTGCTGGTATATAGATTCACAATACAAATATATAAGATAAGGACATACAAGATCTGTATTCAGTTTCTGAAAGTTGACTAGTTTCACTTATATCAAAAAGACCAAAACACAGACTTTTGACAACTACAAGTGTGCCTGAAAACAGGTCTTTTCAGCAGATGTGAGAGTCCCTGAAAAAACAGAAGGTATTTTTTTGCAGGACTGTGGGGTTGTTTGGTTTTTTTTGGCCAAGGATACAAGTATTCAGATAATCTACCAAGTGACAGTACCAAACTGCACTAAATAAAATTATAATTTGTTCTGATGTACAGAGTAATACATACCTGTGTCAGCCATAAGATGTTAACAAGCATGACTTAAACGTCTATAAAACCAGTCCAGAGCTATGAGTGACAAAATATGCTCCAATTATATAAATACTAAATACTGTTAGTACTGCTCTCTGTGATACTGTCAATCCCAAAAGGTTTACACCAAAATTTTCCATCAGTCAAGGGTTTGAATACAAAGAAAAAAAAAATC
Organism: Charadrius vociferus; assembly: GCF_000708025.1. Lineage (NCBI taxonomy): Eukaryota > Metazoa > Chordata > Aves > Charadriiformes > Charadriidae > Charadrius > Charadrius vociferus. The sequence continues at coordinate 665,791 of NW_009649951.1, forward strand.
CAGTCCTCTGGTTCTGTCATCTCCTGTTTTCATACAAAGCCACGCACCTCTTCTGCCTCTACATCCTGTGCACATCATTTGACTAGTTATTAAACATTTACATCATTTGACTTCAGTTATTAGTTTCACTGATTGTTCTCTTTTCAATCCTTTGTTGTCTACACTCCTCACATATGTATACAGATATTTCAGTCATTTGTCTGTCCTCAATGAAATGTCAATCTAATCAGATATCAATAAAGAGAACAGTGTCTTTCCAGCTCCAGCTCCTCAATGCATCTAATAACTTCATACATTATTGCCATACAAAAACTGCCTAATTACTTCTTTCCCAGGATAAAAAAAAAATCTACCTTACTTTGTCATCCTTGACATGATGATCTATATTACCTCTCTCAAAACAACTTCTTCTGTTCTAGTACACTGTTTTTGAGACAAGGAGGATTGGAATGGCGCACGATATGCAAGATACGGACAAAACGTAGATATGTACAATGACATGCTGATATTATTCATTTTGCTACCTGAATCCTGAATAATACTCCTTGAATTATTCTGAAGATCACCTTAACACTGAGTAATTTCTCCATTCTGAGGTATTCAATCTTCACACATTCAAATGGGAGTATGGTGCTGTTATTTTTGCTGTTACAATGACAACAAAAAGAAATCTTATTTATCACAGACCTTTTCAGCCTTCTACTCATATTTTGTACAGTAACTACCAGCAGATATCATGTGCTTCTGTTATGTAGACCAACTTCCCTGATCACAAAGAGCTGCTTTTGGCATACTTGACTTGTGTTTTTCCACTTCTATATTCTTCCTTCCATTGTTATAACTTCTATCTTCCCTTTCATTTCTACATTAGTCCTTAGGTTTTCATCATTCTGGTAATTTTTTTCCTCTTTTTCTAGATCTAGATTCTTTTATGTTCCCTCATTATAACATATAGTGGTTTCTAGTAGACTTGATTCTTTTCTGCCATGTAGAGAGTTAGAATTTTTTCTTTTTGTTGTTAGCCTTTTTCCACTGATTAGGGTATTACACTGCTGCTTCCATGCACACAACAGTCTCCAAGCACTTAATTCAATCTTCTGATAGGTCCTACATTCAGTTAAATAAACTATATTCTTTCATTAGTTCTTTAAATCTTCATCCCTAGTGTCTCCATCATAACTCAACAGAGGTACACAGTCAAGTTTAATATTTCAGTCACGTCTTCTATGTCCAGAGACATCTACTGCCTCTTTTCCTTTCAACCCCACAGTGTTTCCCAAAACAAAATTCACTGGCTTTTACCATAGCTTTCAAGAAGGAAGGACAAAAAGTGTATAGATGATTTTAAACTTAAAGTACCTTCTCTGCTACCCATCACTTTTTGTTCCTCTCTGATACTTTAAGATTGTCAGACAGACTTTTTGCTCAAATGAGATCTAGCACCAAATAGAGGGCTGACTGGGAAGCTGTGTGCCAAAGATGGTCAAAGGCATATAGTATCTAACACTTCCAATTGGTAGGTCTCCTCTCTCATCACATGACATAGTCCCCAGAGAGAAGCTGATAACTAGCAAGCAGAGGAAAAAAAAAAAAAAAAACCCGTAAAAACCATATCCATCAGAAAAAAGGATTCATCTGTTTCTTCTCAGAGACAAATCTTGTTTGCTGACAGATTTGTTCTTCTCTATGTTTTCTGTCTCCTCTGAAGTATAATTTATCAATTAAACTGAAAAACTGTGAAATAAAAGATGCTGCAATGATGTTACATTTTATTTTCTACTATCATTCTTCTAACCTAAAAATTAACAGATTTTTGCAAGATTACTTCTAGTCTACATAATTCAGAATTCTCATAAAAATATTTTGCAATACACAAAATCACAGTAGGCCCCTGAGTAGGCTCTTCCTGGAGTTTTAGGAACACATGGCCAAGTTCAGAAACATTAACCACCCTACTGACCTTAGGAGTACAGAAAAAAGTTTGAAAACAGGTTAAAACTGAGTATGTGTATGCCAGTAGATTAGTTTCCTTAAAATTAGCTATTATGTAATTTAGACTATTTTCTATCTTTGATTAGGTAACAGATTTCTGTCTCCCATAAGAGACCATCTGATTTCAACACTTAGCACTTCTGCAGGGCAGTTTTGACCAACAGTTTCCATTTAGTCTTCTCAGATGGTCAAATACTTGAAGCAAGTGCTCTTCAATTAGGGATGCACCCTCTGAGGGCTTGACATCCTTTCTGTTATGACTTTCAGGTACCTTTCGGCATAAGCTTCAGAATCTGCAGTCCTGTGGTACTGAGTGAAGAGATAAATACAATTCTCTTTGGTCCTTCTGGTTCTGTCTTTGTACTTAATAATATGTTATGGCAAAGAAAAGAGAAGATACAGGTTTAGATATACATTGCATTCATAGACAAAGCATTCAAGAGTATCAATGGAGTATTAGCAGTTTATGTAGATAACTGCAGCATAGCTCTTTTACAGTAAAATAGGAAAACACTTTTGAAATTAGAGTGCACATAAATACTTTTCAAAACTGCAGAATGGAGAGAGAGGAGAGGAGAGGAGAGGAGAGGAGAGGAGAGGAGAGGGAGAGGGCATAAATATTTTTGTCATTTGAAATTTAAGCAAATCCAGGAAAGTTATACTAAAAATGTTAACATTTGAGTGACCAAAATATAGTCCAGGATAAAGTTTATCAATAATAGTAAAAATTTCTGAATGGTGAAGAAAAAATCAGATTCAGAGACAAATGCATAAATGTTACACTTATTCATAATTGTACACTAATAATTCGTCACTTTTGTTTATGGACCCAAACGTGATCAGGCTTTGCTGGACTCAGATAAACTGTGTTACCACACAGAGATTATGAAACTGCCGTTTTACTTCACCTGTTAAATGTCATGGAGCCAAACTGTCGTTTTGCTTTTCATTGGTAAACATAAATTACTACTAATAGAATGTGCCAGTTAAATTTCTAAATAAAAAATGTCTTTGAGAAGCATTAGCACAAGAAGGAGCTTTATGACGCTTAAGATAATTTATCATATAAATATTTTCAAGTACTGGCTGCTTGCAAGACTGATTTTTGGATGTAAAAATAAATAAGTGACTGAGTTCAACCACTTAAGTAATTCAGTTGCAATTACAATCAAATAGACAGTTGAACATACATAGTTTTGGGTGCAACATCACAGCATTTCTCAGCTGAAAAATGCTTCAATATACAAAACCAGATCAGATATAAAATGAAGAATATATCCAAGTGGGATTTTTACTATTTGAATTTGTATTAATATTCACTGAATTATTCTCGTACTATAAGTAAAATAGTAAAAACTCCCTTAGAAGTATTTGGAATCTAAATATTCAAAATGAATGCACATACATAGGACAGCGTCTACAAAATTAGTATATATGAATCATGTACATGTATAAGAATAATGTACATTAATCTTACAATGTTCAGTGTTTTATGATTCAAGGCTCTGAAGAATAGCTTTATCATGAATGCTATGTGACTTTGGAAGCCATAATTAATGTTTTCAGATCCTAACAAGGAAACAAACCCAACCTTTTTCTTATTTTTTTTTTCCACAAGAAACACTAACTAGCATGATAAGATTTTTTTACATGATAAGGAATTTTACAGACTACAGTTTACACAGTATATCAGTTAGACATAACTTGGGGATGCTTGATTCTCCTAGTGTGTTGTTGCTATTTGGTAGTGGAAATACATATTTTTATTTTATTTTTGAGATTTGATTTATAATCAAAATAACTTAATTTCACAGAGGAGGATTGGTCTTTTGTTTAAATTAATTTTAAAGAATCATCATTAAATGATCATACATAAGCTAGCTTGTTTTTCTGGTGCAGAGTTCTTTATAAACACATGCAGTCAAGTAAATATAAGATTAATAAGATGCATACACAAGAAGTAAAACCAACTAGTTATTTTCACATGGCTTATAGTAACTTGTTATAAAAAATAAGATCAAAATTTACTAAGTAAATAAGAGTTAAAATACCATCCCTAGAAACATAAAAAGCATAAATTCATAAGCAATATAGACTTCCTGTTGTGCTCAATTCATTTATACCACAACAAGACTAGTCAAAACATTTGCCTTTTTCTTATACACTTCTGTATGCAGTTAACTCACCAAAATTTCTAGGCCATGGATATGGTATGATAAGTCTAAGTAGAGAGGTGTTTTAATCATGACAGAAAATGAAGAGCAGAGAACTATGTGCCAGTTTTAACTTTGGATTATTTTATTTGAACACAATATTTTTGTTTAATATAATGTTTTGGAATCCAAGACAAATTGTTTTGGTGAAACAGTTTTATCTTTCACTGAAAGATCTAAGTTGTTTCATCTTTGTCAAAACAAACCTTTTGCATTGCTTCAGTGCTTATCTAACGCTGGGAAACCATTAACCACTGACAACTTTCTACTGCATCAACATTATCTTTTAAATAGATATCAAAGCACTAAAATATTCCTTTTAATTTTATGATAGATTTTTTTATCATGGATCCAGGATACTGCTTATGCAGTTTGTTACTTATAAACCGTACCAATCACTTTTTCTTATGGCATGATTTCACTGTTATGTCCTGGCTATACCTTGCACTTAGATACATCTTAGTGATGGGATAGGATTTTTGTTATAAAAGAATACTTTGATCAAATGCTCTGATCAGTGACAAGTTGAAAAAAGAAAAAGTCTTCAGAGGAAAGTGATAAAGAGAAAGGAAAGGAAAAATATTATAAATGGGGGGTGATGGGGTAAAGGGAGGAATAAAAGTAAGGTGTTTCAGCCTATTCACTCTTACAGTCATAATATATGGATTTGACTAGAGAAAAAAAAAATATTAAGTAGTCACTCAGTTTTAATTAGATTATTCAAAGAAAACACCTGCAGCTTTAAATTGCCATTTAGCCTGAAAATAGTATACTGAATTTCCTATGAATTTTATTACTGGAGGGTCAGATATGAAGAAGCTTTTCCCATTTTTCTGCCACTTGGAATAAAGAATCATGATATGTGCATATCTTGAACCAGTTGAAATACTCCAAAAGTGTAACGTTTTATGCACCGCTTTCCACAGAAAACCTGAGCATGAAGGCTTTGATAGGAGTAGAGGGGAGAAAGCTTAACAGCATCTGCGCACTTGGCATAACCACAGCCCCTGGTAGTCTGACTCTTTTTGGAAGTTTAAGCAATTTAACTGGTATAACAATGAATTCAGAGACTTGAAAAACACACTTCTAAAACTATTATGCTAATGGTTGCACCCTACACATTTCTGCTTTCTGCCTTTCCAGTTGGAAGTAGTGGATGTAGGAGTACATACTGACTTTGAATCTCACACTGGCTGAGACTGTCTTATAGCCATAATTATCAGCTGGGAAGGACGTGAATGCACAGATATACCCTTGGTTGTTTATGTTCCCTTCATTGTTAAGGTGGCGCTAATGAGCTCTCAGAAAATTCACTTTCCTGCCTCTCTCCCTTACTACTCTCTAACAAAGAAATTTATAATATTATTATAATTTCTCTAACAAAGAAATTATGTATCTGATTATAGAAACTAAATTCATGATTGTTCATATCATCAAAAGCGGTAGTGTGTAATTTATATAGATCATTAGTAACCACTGAAGCTGTTAAAAAAAGACATCGTTAATTCTCTAATACCATGTCATACAGTGAAGGTGCTGTAAAATGTAAATAATCAGAAGAACTTTGCAAATTAAATCCTGTTCATACGTTTTAGAATCTGCTCTACGTGTTCAAGGGTCCTGACACGAACTCATTTTCTGGGGTCTGACATTTGAATTTATTCATGTTCATGATATTAAAAATAGCATAATATCCACAAAAGAACAAGGACAGGAGATAAAAGTACAGTGAGACGCTTTAATTAATGTTACGCTAACCTTGGGAAAAGTAAGAAATGTCAGTTTTCTCTGTGTGCCACAAAGATGAGACTGAGTTTAGTCTCCAGAACCAGAGACAAGCAATTATGATTTGTTTCTTAGGAACAGGGAAATTTACAAAAAAATGGGCCTTCTTCCACCAGCATCTGTGAAATAAGCTGATACTGAATTTCACTGACACTCATAGTAATAAAAGTCCTGATCCCAAATCTGTGTAAATCAACAGTAGGATTGATCCAGGCACTACCTGTCAGCTTGCATCATTCTAAAAGTTATGTAGGTTGCCCCTTTCCCACCAAAGGGAGATTTCTAAGCCATAAGACACAAACACTGAGTAGGTGACCACATGATAGGCTACCAATAATTTATTTTTGCTTGTGTGTAGAAAGATTCCTTTTAACACCAGAAAACTCCCTTCTCTTCCCCTTCCCCTTCCCCTTCCCCTTCCCCTTCCCCTTCCCCTTCCCCT
>NW_009649951.1:672288-677148 GCF_000708025.1 Charadrius vociferus
CTCCCCTTCCCCTTCCCCTTCTTTTCATTAGTTGCGTGCAAAGTACCTTTGGTTGGTACCTTGACTTGACTGACTCTATGAGAAAGTTACTATTTAGCTAATTTTATGATCATAATTGGAACATGATCCTTTCTATAGAACTCACGATGTACATCAGATCTTGATTATTGTCTGCTCAAAATCATTTTCATAACAGACTGCATACAGATTTTTGTCATATTCTTTCTACTGATGCTGTAGTATTTTTCATTGTCTGTATTTTACATTGCAGTGGCATCAGGCCACTGTTGTTTTATGTGGCAAAAACAGGGATGCTAGTAAGAAGCAGGGAGAAACATAACAGTAGGACAGGAATGACTTGGTGGCTTCAGTAGTCAAAAATTACTCGGTAACACGTAGGAACATGTTCTTTGCTATAAAGTAGCTGATATTTTAATCTCACTGCTATTCAGGTATGTTCAGTTCTGTGCTGCTAAGGTAATAAATAATTGTTATTCAAGTGACATTTTGAACTCAATGTATCAAGGCAATTTCTGAGATCTGTTATTCATATCCATTCACATCCCTAGTGTCTACTGCTGTATATGGGATCTTACAATTACAGCTGCAGAATCACCATTTGAAACTGAGGAGCTATTCACAGCTTGGTAATCATTATTTCTGTGGAAGTTTTAACATATTATTTCTCATCTTCTCTGTAAATCATTTGTGAGACGTTCAATAGAGCAATAAAAGCTAAGTTGCTTCTTAGTCTGCAATGAAACTACTGCTAGACACTAGCAACCGTATGTATCAACCATGATATCCTAATATGCTACGTATAATTTGTGTTAATCTTCAAGTGCTTAAACTATTACAAACTGCTTAAACTGTGTAGTGATAACTAGCTATTAATCTGTAAAGACTGCTGCTGTCAGGGAAATGGTTGTAATCTCAACTGGAACCCTCCAGATAGGATGATTGCAAAAATTCAGCAGACTACCTCCCATTAGAGAAGTGAATCTTATTTCTGGGAAAAGGGAAATAATATGAAAGCTGAAATAAGATTTGACAGTCACGATGCTCTGGCAAGAGTTCAAGTAAAGTAGGCTACGTGAGGCAAGCAGACTATGACCATGACTATCAATTTCTCCTACACAGAAGCAGATCCAAAATTTGTTGGCTAAAATAGGTGCTAAATTTACTTCACTATCTGTATTTTCTTACAAATGGTGCTTTTGAGACGAGGTTAGGTATTGAATAGAGGAGAAGTACAGGACCTGTTATGCTGCTTTAGAAAAGAAACTTGGAAAATTCTAAAGCTGGAAATACTCTATGTAGGTTGTGTAAAAGTCTAAAGAATAATAGAGAAGTACAGTAGATCTTAAAGAAGCAAGAAGACTGATTGATACTCTGGCTTTCCAAAGAGGTGCCAAACTAGGATGAACACAAAAGGGAAAGAAGAAAAGTAGAAAAAATGAATATTTATATGCACAAACAAAACCCCAAAACACAGAAAACACTTTTCACTGGGAACAGCTTTTTCTCATCAGGTATAAATTACCTCAATGACTTACACAATGCAGTTATAGTCACAATAAGAAGCAAGGAAACTTCTATTTACTCCTGTTTATCACACAGTAATGGCCAGAATGTAAGACTTAAAAATATGCATAAAGTGAAGGTAAAACTTGAATTTAATTACAGGAGAGGCTGGCACGTTATGCTGGATTCATCCAAATCCTTGGAGGCATAGCTCCAAGCCAATGTTGACACAACATCAGACCTTAAGAAAGTCTATTCACAACAGTTATTTTAGGTAACTGTGTTAAAGATAATCTCAAGAATCTAAGTTAGGAATGAAACCTTCTTTGAAAATCACTGGAGAAATATATTGCAGTACTGCTATTTCAGAATGCTTTAGTTAACTCCCTCTGGTATATAACAAAAATTACTTTTATTTTGAGAAATTTTGTTTCACTTGAGGAAATTATTAAATAGCATCTCTCAGAACAAAACCTAAAATGATAGATATTATGTACCATTGGTTTCCAGTGCATAAAATATACAAGTATATATTATATATGTGTGTCATATATTTATATAGTACATATAATATATGCACATCAGTCACATGCACATACACACACACATATGTCTGTAATATTTGATAATATATTTTGAAACCTAGAAAAGAACCTGTCAGTTTGAAATTTAGAAATATAGGCATTGACTGTTTTCATAGTATGGTCTTTTCTTCACAGTTGATGTAACTGGAACAGCACTGACCTTGAAGCCTGAACATTATAGGTCAGCTTAATTCAGATGACTTCCTGTTTTTAATATTTTTTAATTTTTTTAGTATTATTGTGGTGACACTTTGTCTCTGATTTCATTGGGGTGATGCTGCATAAATACAGTTAAAAAAATGCCCAACAGAAGAAGTGGTCATCATCGTTCTCCTTTAGAGCCTGTAAACTTATTTGCTGTCTTGTATACCTGCTGCTTTTCAGGCACCACAACAATTTTTTTTTTTTTCACATCACACTTTCTCTAAACATGTCTGAATGAGACTTTCAAAACTAATGTACTAAGAACTCTAGTCCTGTAAATATACACATATTTACTAAATCTAATTACTATGAATTATTATGAATAACTCCATTGACTGATCATGGAAATTTGAAGAACTGGGAATATGGATTGAAAGTTTGTAAGTTTCTTCAGCTCTGCAGTGCAGCACTTATCCCAGTGATGCATTGTCCTTGTAAAGGACTCTAAACAGAAGACTGTGTTAACTTACAACATAAAACATAATCTTAATTTTGGTATATGTCTTGTAAGATCTTCAGTGTGCTAGGATACAGATACCTGAAAGTAAAATGCTTACACAACTAATTTTCTTCTGATTTCATAGTTTGGCTAGTGCTCAGCAGTAATATAATATAATACAGACATTCAAAGTAATCTTACACTGCATTCTATCATGCACGGTAAATTAAAATATTCCATTAACTAAACAAATTTGTGGTGCCATAAATCAAAGCGCACTAAGTAAATCACAGTTAGTGAAAACAGAATTGTAATTCCATCACAGTGATTAAGCAGAGACTAGAAATAGTAAGATTTATCATATTTAATGGGCAGAGTATGATTATGAAACATACAGTTTTAGGGTTCGGGATTTTTTTTTAACTTTATTTTCTTTTTCTGAATTGCACGTGTACTGCTTTTTTACAATTTTCATGCTATTATCAAAGTAAAGGAAGACCTTTTTAAGTGTGTATTTTTGCAGATCTATCACAAAGCAGGTTATTGTACAACGCTGAAAACAGATAACATCGTAATAGAATCACATTCATGTCATGGAAATGAAAGAAGACTATTATTAAGCAAGTGAAGTTTACATTGAGTATGTTCTCACTATAATCCAATCAGGACCTACTTTGTGTTCTATAAAACGAACATAACACAATAGGCAGATGATAGAACACACCATATAATAGGTGTATGAAACAAAACAATATCCCATGTAGTACTTTTTTGTGTTTGTTTAAATTCACAGAGATGACAGCCTGTTACACTTGACTGAGCAGCATACTGATATGACTTGCAGAACCATTTTAGGTCATTGTACAGATGTCTCTGTTGAGGGTGTGTTAATAATGGAGAGCTCTTCCAAATGAACCAGCTAAGTTGAATATTGTAGTTGGACTACCCAACAGTATTCTTACTCATTGAAGTATTTTTAATGTACTATGAATTAGGTTATTTAAATGTGCAAGTGGGCTAAACATGGAATTCTTGTGGTAATTTTTTATCATTTTCTTCTGTACAAAAAATTTCTGTCATAGAGGACTGAGGAATACTGGAGGATTGAGGTACACCTACTGCAATGCAAAAGTCTGAATTATGACATGTTGACATATTAAATTATGACATCCAATGCTTTTGTTCTCAAACTTGCTAAAACAGAACAGACAGGAAATCTGCTTGTTTGGCAGGTTGGCTTCAGTCAGTCTTAGGAGTCATATACTAAAATTTTGGCTTGAAGTGTTCAGAAAAACATTACTTGTAAGGTTTCTGAGTTGTGCAATTGAAATTTACTTCAGGTAAGCATTTTGTCATAATCTTAATTTTTAGATACTTTTAAGTTGCTACAAGTTCTTATGATATTAGCTACAACCATCTGTTTAAAAAAGTTAGAAGTGTGTTTCAAGATCTTCCTGAAAATTTTTAGGGCTGAATCTCCTCTTTATTTTCTGTATTTCCTTCATATTCTATTAGTCTCATATGTGTACCCTGCTAACATAGCTGGAGAATGACCAATCTTTCTTTATTTAAAAGCTTTTTTCACTTGCTTAGAATAGTGCCACACTTTGATTATTAAAATTAAGCTATTAATTTTCAGGTACCAGCCTTATAGAAAATTATATTTAGTCAATAAAATCTTGTAATTTTTTTAGAGCATGATTAAGGGAAGCAACCATGCTTTCTCTACATTATTGCTAATATTTAGTTAATAAATTTAAATATCATTAGGATTAAGACTTGAAATTTGGCATATGGAGAGGAAGTTGCCTTTTGGTAGCTCCCCTCTGTGAAAAATCTGTTGACATTTGTAAATTATAAGACTCTGAATATTCTGTTTGCAAATACCCATTAGAAATTTGTCATGGCTGCACAGCTGAATTCTCAAAAAAAAAAAAGAAAAAAAAAATCTACCATGAGCACACCTTACTAACTTCCATATCCAATGTGTGAGCACCATTTCTGCTAGGTGACTAAGCATTCTTCCCTGACAGCCAGTAATTAAGTGAACTTCTCCTCTCCCCACTTCTAATTTTGCCAGCCATGAGCAACTGGCGCATCAGGTGCAGG
>NW_009649951.1:677162-686657 GCF_000708025.1 Charadrius vociferus
CAGACATGCTCTCCTAAGAAATTCCCGAAGACTTTTGCCTGGCTTATAGCTAGGTAAAGAGAAAGAGGAAGCCACATGGCTGCAATACAGAAGGGTGATGAGCTGGCCTTGGCATGATAACGTCAAAAGGAACTGGTACACTATCAGTGAGGGAATAAGAGGACACATTTCATGAAGACAAGCTGGTAAATATGGAAGAAAAGTCTAGCTAACTACAAAAATTGACAGAATCACAGAATTGCTGAAGCTGGAATGCACCTCTAGAGATCGTCCAGGGATTATATAATCTATATATTATCTTTACAATAGAATACAATTTTCATATAATCCTTCATAATCTACATGGCCATTTGCTGGACTTGTTCCAGGATGTCCACATCTCCTGGTACTGGGGAGGCCAGATGTGGACACAGCACCCAGATATGTCTTACCAGTGCTGCACAGAGGGCAAGACTCACCTCCTTTGACCTGCTGGCAACGCTCTGTCTAATATGGCCCAGGAAGATGTTGGTCATATTTACCACAAGGATGCTGCTCTGCCTAATGGTCAACTCAGTGGTCATCTGGACCCCTCCCCACACTTTTCGGCTAATCTGCTTTCCAGATTCTTCCTCCTCAGTCTGTACTGGTGCAGGGATTATTCCTTCCCATGTGCAGGAAAAAGACTGTGCAGCAGAAACAAGGACTCACAAACACTAGCATTTCCCTGCCTTCAGGCAACAGCTGAAAAATGTACTGACAATCATCTGCATATGAATGACTGACAAAGAAGGTGTTAATCCAACATCTCTAACAGTGATAACTATTTTTTAATGTGAGAAAAAGGTCATTTCTCCTTGAAGTATATAATTATTACAAAAACTTATAGTTTCTATATACCAAATCTGAACTTTGGTTCGTGCTTCAATTGAAATGTACAAGTTTGAAACCATAAGTGATTTACTAGCATAAAGAGATGCAAATATAACATTCTCAAAGTTTTTATCTAATTAGTCTGTATTAGATGAGTTGAAAGTTAAGCCTCATCAGTTCCTCTGGTCCCTCATTTTCTGTCTGCTCCCTTTTCACATTCACCAGTGTGGTTTTGCCCTGCCATCCCCTACAGCCTTCATAGTTAAATTGGTATTTCCAAGAAAGTTCGAATTAAAAGGAAAATTACAAGGAAACCTGTCTATCATTTTCAAATACAGACCTCTGCATGATTTAGAGAAAGTTACTAGATAGAGTAATCCTTGAATTACAAAAGGAGGTCACAAGGCAAGAGAGCTTATGGCACGCCACACTGCTATAATTCAGAGTGTCGTACATCCTCATTTTCCATACGACATTAAAAAAAAAAAAGAAAAAAAAAACAAAAAAAAATCATTGAGTGATAAATTATGAATAGTCTTTACAGTCAGTGCTCATAGGAAGGTTTCTTAAGGTTTTTGCAAACAAGTCTTACAACTACAAGAAGTGACAGAGTTATTACAGGAGATATAACGTATCATCATTACCAAATCCAAATTAGTAATCCATTCCTCAGCTTCTATCAAATGTCAATTTTGGAACAAGCATAATTAGAATAAATCTAAGGGTCAAAATTAATAAAGTAAACAAAGAAACCTGAAGAAAGAAATTATGTTTCTTCAATCTTCTTTAAACGTTTTTAGGAAGAGGACCAGGAAGGGTCCTTTTTCAGAAGGGTTCAGGAGCTGCCCCCATGTCGGACAGGGCTGCTTACAGCCAGCTTCAAAGTGGACCCACCTTTAGCCAAAGTTGAGCCTGTCAGCAATGTCTGTGACACCTCTGTGATAACACATTTAATAAAAGATAAAAATTATGCAAGGTATTCGTGAGAGAAAAGAGTTAGAAAAATGTGAGAGAAACAACCCTGCATACACCAAGGTCAGTTAAAAAGTAATGGTAGGAGGTGCTTCAGATGCTGGAGCAGAGATTCCCCTGCAGTCCATGGAGAAGACCATGGTGAAGCAGGTTGTCCTCATGCAGCCCATGAAGGACTAAGCTGGAGCAGATATCCACCTGAAGCCCATGGAGGACCCCACACCACAGGAGGTGGATGTGCCCTGAGGGAAGCTGCAGCCCATGGAGATCCCATGCACGCGTGGGCTCCTGACAAAAGCTGCAGCCTATGGAGAAAAGCCCATGCAGGAGCACATTTTCTGGCAGGAACTGGGGCCCATGGGGCACCCATGCTAGAGCAGTCTGTTCCTGAAGGGCTGTACCCCATGAAAACGACCCATGCTGGAGCAGTTCTTTAAGAAGCACAACCTGCAGGAAGGTTGCCTGTTGGAATATGTTGTGAAAGATTTTATTTTGACGGAGGGACCCCACACTGAAGCAGGGAACGATGTGAGGAAGGAGTGGCAGAAATGAAATATTGTGGAGAGACTCCATCCCCCATTCTCCCTGTGCTGCTTGGGGAGAGGTGGAGGAGGCAGAGAAGTCAGGACTCAAGTTGAGCCTGGGAGAAAGAGGGAACCATAAGCTGGAAACCATAAGCTTTTTCATCTTACTTTCTTCCCTCATCTTGATGAGGAGGGGGAGTGATAGAGTGTCTTGGTGGGCACCTGGCAGCCAGCCAAGGTTAAATGACAACAAGAGCTGACATGTGAATAATACAGATCAGCTTCATGTAACAGAAGTTCCCACTGACAAAACTCATGCTTCTCAACATCTCCACTGTCTTCTGTATCATTCGTACATTCTCTCCTTATCTAAACAAACTTTTTTCTTGTTCTCTTTTTGGTTGGTGCCTCCCCCATGCCCCTCCTCCAGCCCCTCCTCCCCCCCGAGTGCTCAAAGTGTGTTATTTATTTCTGCACCATATATCACAATTTAATGCTACCAATAATAACCATTTTGTAATTAAACCTTACTTGGATTATCCAGCCATAGCTGGTGATAATGATGTAGGAATTTAAAAAGAGAACAGAACTTTATTTACTTAACCAAACTGACTTTGTTGAATTAGCAGTTTTTTACAGGAAATATAGTGTGGTCCTTAGTGGATTTTTATCTTAAAAAGCAAACAACAACCAACCAAAAAAAAAAAAAAAACCAAACCTTTAAAATTACATATAAATTAAATAGAAAAGATTGAGATTTAAATATTTTCATAAAACAATCCGTTTTCACCTTGAAATTATTGCATTGCATGACATTTTAGTTGCAGAGAGGAACTAAGCATTTTATAGGAAAGCACTTTTAAAACATGAGCAAGAGTGATCTTTTTCAAAACTTTGTTATAGTGTAATCCTGTGTGCAGCTGAAACAAATGAAAGCAAAAAAAACCCACAATGTTTTGGCTGGAGGCTGGGCTGATAAACAGCATGAACACATCAGAAAATCTGACTACACTTTGCGCTATAAATATCAGCAGCTATCAGGGCACATTGAGATCTCCCTCCATAACAGCTGGCTGCATGGTGGTGATCTCCCCTTGAGTAAGGATGCTTCTCAAGGTTACCCCTTGACACTGAGAGATCCCTTACCTGACATCAGACATCAATAGGTTGGTAAGTGGCATTTTTGCATGCATGTAACATTTAAGATACGTATAGTAAGGTTATTAATAATCTTTGTATCCCATACTAACTTTAATTGCAGTAAATAGTATTGACCCCCAACCCACCTGTATTTATTAAATATTTTACATACCTAAATTTACTAACTAGAACTCAACAAACTAACTACTAGCTCAGGTCTGCCCAAATGCTCTCTGACTTTTCTCCTGAGACACAGTGTGAGCTAAAAAAGCAGCTGTTGTGACTACTACTATGACTTCTAAGTAGCAATGTAGAAAATGTAGAGAAGTTCCCTGCTGTCCAAGATTATTTGAAACTGTACTCTGTGTGTTGGCATGTGCTATGTTGATATTGATGCAGTTTTGAGAAATTGCATATGAAATGATTTAGAAGGGTTGGGGAGACAAGTCGCTAGAGACGTCTTAAAAGGAAATTGGTTAGCAAATACTGTTATCTGATCTTCATTTGAAAACTATGTTCCTACAGGGAGAACAAAGATGGAAGGATGTTCCCTGGCTGAATTTGAAAATGGAATGTCTAGGGTTGATGACATTGATACTGTAAGTGTCATATGAAGTATCCCACACATCCTCCCTACTTAACCAGGTAGAATGTTTAAGTAAAAGACAGACCTTCATTTTTTATATGGAATTGTTTTTAGATATCATTTTATGTATAGGCTATATATTATGAAAATTACTCTTTTCACCAGTAGAATATAGAAATTTCTCATTCTTTTGAAAGATAAGTAGCATGCTTTCTTTTGAAAAGTGCTGTCGGTCCTTTCTTAAATATTTTTGAATCTTTTTTGCTATGCTACTACATTCAGGGTGCATCTATCTAAATACATGATAGAAAGTAAGAAAATATGATCTCCAGCAAGAGATTAGAATTTCCTGTTGTACCTCACTATTTGTATGGTTGTTACAAGTAAAGTTTATAAATATAAGCTTCCCTTCCCTTCCCTTCCCTTCCCTTCCCTTCCCTTCCCTTCCCTTCCCTTCCCTTCCCTTCCCTTCCCTTCCCTGTACAGGTGTAGATCCTTCAGCTCAAGCTAATGAAGCAAGTTAAAATAAAAGTAGGTTTTTTTTTAAAAAGACAAAAAAAATAAAACCAAAACAACAACAGA
The DNA here is from genome assembly GCF_000708025.1 of Charadrius vociferus. Taxonomy (NCBI): domain Eukaryota; kingdom Metazoa; phylum Chordata; class Aves; order Charadriiformes; family Charadriidae; genus Charadrius; species Charadrius vociferus. Next base: position 681,819 of record NW_009649951.1, read on the forward strand.
GGAGGCAAAGTTGTTATTTTCTCTGGATCGGAAACAATGGCAACAAAACAGCAGGAAGAGTGATCTCTCAGAGCCTCAAAAATGTCACAACTTAATTCAGCTAAGGCAGTCCCAGGTTGATTATCTTACTGTCTGGAATACTGCAAGCTTTGGACTTCATATGAGTAGCAGTTAAGATGTGGCATGAAGATAGCTCACAGGGTTGTGATCAGCAGCATAGAGACCTGTTGGAGGCCTGTAACTAGCGGTGTTCCCCAGGGGTCAGTACTGGCTCCACTCGTGTTCAACATATTCATCAATAACCTGGATGAGGGAACAGAATGTACACTCAGCAAGTTTGCTGATGACACAAAACTGGGAAGAGTGACTGACACACCAGAAGGCTGTGCCTCCATACAGGGAGACCTAGGCAGGCTGGAGAATTGGGTGGAGAAGAACAAGTTCAACAAGGCCAAGTGTTGGGTTCTGTACCTAGGGAGGAATAACCCCATGCACCAGTACAGGTTAGGGTCTGACCTGCTGGAAAGCAGCTCTGTGGAGAAGGACCTGGGAGTCCCAGTGGACGACAAGTTGACAGTGAGCCAGCAATGTGCCCTTGTGACCAAGAGGGCCAATGGCACCCTGGGGTGCATTTAACAGATCATGGCCAGCAGGTCGAGGGAGGTCATCCTCCCCCTCTACTCTGCCCTGCTGAGACCTCATCTGGAGTACTGTGTCCAGTTTTGGGCTCCCCAGTTCAAGAAAGACAAGGAACTACTGCAGAGAGTCCAGTGGAGGGTTACAAAGATGACCCAGGGAATGGAGCATCTCTCTTATGAGGAAAGGCTGGGAGACCTGGGTCTGTTTAGCCTGGAGAAGAGAAGAATGAGAGGGGATCGCATCAATGCTTATAAATATCTAAAGGGTGGCTGTAAAGACGATAGGACCAAACTCTTTTCAGTGGTACCCAGCAACAGGACAAGAGACAACAGGCACAAGCTGGAACACAGGAAATTCCATTTGAACTTCTGCTTTGGCAGGGGGATTGGACCAGATGATCTCTGAAGGTCGCTTCCAAACCCTACCTTCTGAGATTCTGTGATAGCATGGCTAGGTACTATTATGTGAATGGGAATTCCCATCTGTCCAGCTGAGGTAGATTTAAATGCACTATAAGCCATTGAAACAACAGAAGAAATTACTGAAACAATAAAGTAGTCTATCAGGGAGGATAGACTGGTAGAAGGGGAGGAGATAGGCAATGGAAACCATGGTACCACTACAAGGGGAACTAAAAGACTTCGAATACCCCATGAACAGGAGATTGCAGAAAAACTAAGTCTTTATCTGCAGCAGTTTGATGGGAAATCAAGGTAAAATACTAGTAAGGATAAATAAATGTTCAGAGGTGAACAGAAAAAATGAGTTGTCATTAAGTATCATAAAGGGTTTGTGTCGACTGAAGAGACTACCTTTACACAAACGATACATAAACACTGGGAAAAAAAAAAAAAAGGACTGTCCAATATTTTGACAACTCAAATATTCCAATGGCATCTTACAAAAATTATAAATGTCTATGTTTCTCTTGAGTAACTGTCATGCAAAAAGGTCATCTTCCTTGGTACTAACCTCAGGCACAAAAACTTCCTGTAACAGCTCCTTGATGTTCTAGGTGTGTACTATCCAATATTTTCAAAGGTTGCTGGCTAAAAATAAAATTAAAAAAAAAAATATTTCACTGATTAACTTGAATATCTGAAGTGAAACAAGAAAGTATATAATGGTTTAGGTTGGAAAGGACATTGAAGGTCATCGAGTTCCAACCCCCCTGCCATAGGCAGGGACACCTCCCACTAGACCAGGTTGCCCAAGGCCACGTCCAGCCTGGCCTTGAACACCCCCAGGGATGGGGCCTCAACAACCTCTCTGGGCAACCTGTTCCAGTACCTTACAACCCTCAAAGAGAAAAACTTCTTCCTAATGTTTAATCTAAACCTATCCTCTTCCAGTGTGCCCTGGTATGGGTATGTAATACACATACATGAATAGAATGATATATAACAATCACCACCACCAGAGTTGTCACCAGGCAGTCAACATAATAGATTTTACAGTTAACAACAGCACTACAATCAGCTGTGCCTGTTGGAAGAAGATTCAAGATAGGTCTGTTTGTAAAGGTCTACATAATCTCCTTGGAAGGTGTCTTGAGCCCAGAAGGATTTCTTGCAGTAGACTGAGATCTCAGCATTTTGAAAAACCTTGCTGGTGCTTTGAAAAAACACTAGGAAAAAGCCCAAGGCCTAATCACAGATTCAAAGAAGGCTGACTTTGTTTCATCAAATCAAATAAAAGATGAAATATCATAATATAGTTACTCATCTTGGGGTGTGGGATATGCCAGGGATAGGTTCTTCTTACCTTAGCCAGAAGGTTAATAGGCCACAAGTGGCTTCATCTTCTGTAGTGGTTTTGTCTTCTGTATTGGTATCATGAGGTTAGGACTGATGGATTTAGTCTCCTCAATCAGGAGGAGCCTCAGTTAGGCTTTTTTTTAGAATGCCAGTGGTATCCCAGTAAAGCAAACAGAGAAGGATCCTCCAGTGTCATTTATTAAGGTTGATAAACTGCAGCTGAAAAAAATATACATTATAACAACATCAACAGCAAATTAAAAGGAGTCCAATGGTAACTCCCCGATTCTGAGGTGCCTATATGTACCACTTCCTAAGAGGAACTCTGCAATGGACCTCATTTGTTCTTTTTATGTCTATGTGCCTTTATAACTGTACTGCTGAGGAAGGTATCATGATCTGGTAGATGACTTGAAGGGTGCAATTATTGCTATTTAGCAAATAGAAAGTGTATACTTAGTGTGCAGGAAAGGAGCATAAAGCACCTTAAAGTTCAGAGCCTTGGTGAATAGCTGCCTTTTATCAAGAGGGCACTGTATGCAGATCAAGACATCTTGGTCAATGAAATTCAGCTAGAGATTTTCTGCTCCTGAAGAAAAAGGAGAATGTGAAGAAGTTTTTCAAGGACAATATTTTTTTTAATTTAAATAAAATAAAAATATGTTTACATCAAAATTTACATCAAAGTTGCCTTGGCTTTAGCATATATAATCGGAACAAACTTTTTTGTTTTGAAAGAAGCCAAAGTGGATTAATTCTATCTATTCAATAGCTTTTTTTCAGGTAAAATTGTCCAAAATCCCATTGAAAAGAATGTATTTTTTTGTCATTATTCAAACAGTATGAACAACAGAGATTGAATTTTGTGCAAGGCTGCTCTTAGAATAAACTAACAGAGTTCAGTTAAGTGGAACTAAAAAGAAAATAGCTTATAAGAGTTAGATTTTTTGGGGATGGTGCAAGAAAAAGACATTGAACAATGAAACACCAAAAATATATAGTTAAAATATAGTCATAAAATAATAGAGAAAGCAAAATGATTTCTCAAAGGAAGTGATGAAAGCCTTGACATATATCATCCCAGTGTAGGTGATTAAATTGAAGTAGTGCAAAACATTGATGCTTCCTTCCTAGGAAATTAAAACAGGTCTTTTCCACCGTTCACCTCTCTGACTCTAACACAAGATATTAACTGGAGATTTTTAGGTCATGTGATAAAAAATTTGTTTCCACACAAGAAACATAGAGGGGCAGAGAGGAACAACAATGAGTCAAATAATGCCACCACCCCCATGAGGAACCCCAGATTCACCATTGAGGGGGTGTGAATAAAGCAGCCAGAAGCCCCAGCACCTGCCGGGCCCCTCCCCAGGGTGTCCCAGGGATCCTCCGCCCCAGGGACAGGGGGACAGACAGCACCGTGAGCCTGTGAGGGCTCTGCAGGTCTCATCACAAACTGAGGGGTCACTGCCTGGGTGTGCAGGGCACTTTATGGGGCGCAGGGGATGACACAAGGCTTATTGTGGGATGTGCAGGGGAGGAACCAGAGGCAGGAGAGGTGGGGATCAAGGTGGTTTGAGGAGGAGCAAGCATGGGAAAACAGAGGCAAAAAGGAATACAAGGGGTCAGAGAAGTGTGAGCAGGGACTGGCCAGTGTGCTCTTGGCAGAATCACAGAATCACAGAATGGTCAGGGTTGGAAGGGACCTCTGGAGATCATCTAGTCCAACCCCCCCACCAGAGCAGAGTCACCTACAACAGGTTGCACAAGATGGCATCCAGGCAGGTTTTGAATGTCTCCAGTGTCTGGGTTACTATATATTTGAAAGAGGAATACTCCATTACCTGTTTGATTATTTTAAAGAAAAAATCCAAAAATATAAAAAAGGGACTTAATTTGACTAAGCACAGTAATTTGGAGCCAACAAAGCTGATTTGGGTGACAACAATCTGTCTACAGAAGAATGAAAAATGAAAGCAAACCATTTTCACAGATGGTGTGTTGAACACACTGGATTATAGAAAAGTTATTATTTGGTTTCAAAGACCTTTGATATGCAATCTTTAAATATTTTTCTTCCTGCCAGAGTTTTAGAATTAAAAGAGATCTTTATGTTGTTGATATACCTCACCAGGGCAGAGTAGAGGGGGAGGATGACCTCCCTCGACCTGCTGGCCATGCTCTGTTAAACGCACCCCAGGATGCCATTGGCCTTCTTGGCCACCAGGGCACATTGCTGGCTCATGGTCATCCTGTTGTCCACCAGGACTCCCAGGTCCCTTTCCACAGAGCTGCTCTCCAGGAGGTCAGCCCCCAACATGCCCTGAGCCTGACCAGCATGGTCCACCCTGTCTTCTTTCTGATCTCCACTTCTGTTTCCCGGGTGAGGGGTCATGTGGCATGTCTGTGTGGAGGGGCAGGTGGTGGCTGGGGCAGGGGACTG
>NW_009649951.1:686693-803123 GCF_000708025.1 Charadrius vociferus
GTGCAGGTGCATGGGCAGGTATGTCATCACCAGTGTGTGTGCAGCCTGTCCAGACGGGGAGCAGGGCGAGTAGCCTAGGATTGGACTGTGGGTGCCTCTGAGGGTGAGGCACCAGGAGGTGCTGGCTCCTGAATGGATCAAGGGTCCAAGCTTAGCTCTGGATGGACTGTCAAGATGGGGTTTGACTGAGAGATCTGCTGGGGGTGTGTGTGTATGTATGTCTGCAGGTGTGTGTATGAAAGAGGCAGGAGGATACAGGGGAAGTTACTGGACAAACTGCATGTCTAAGCCCAGCTGCCAGGGGATTCACATTCATGCATGTGTGTGTTCAAGGGGCTCTGCAGTGGCAAGGATGAGCCTGCAAGTCCTGTCTCTGTCTGTGATAGTGCCTTGGTTTCTGCCTGTGTGGATTTGTATGGCCTTCTGTGTTTACGTGCATATATGTATATTGTATATTTATGTTTGTATATGCATTCCTAGGACTACATGCTCAGCCTTACCAGCTTTCCCCCTCCACCTGGTGGGGTTGGAGGCGCAGAGTAGTGGCAGTCTTGGTACTGTCACACTGCAAGATTCAGCAGCCACTAACAGAAATGTAGGTGTCAAACAACTCTTCAAAAGTTCTGAGATAAAGGTAATGATTTCTAGGCCACTTTTTCAGGTGTAAGATGGATAATGACAATACTTAATTGTTAATAGAAAAAAAGTTGCTAAAGCTGGGGAAGCAGCAAAATAAAATTGTTATCTTCTGCTAACATCTCCAAAACATTAAATCTCAGGGATTAGTAATATGTGGAAACAAAACAAGTAGATCACTGATAACATCTTCCCAGGAACTCAAAGGACAAATGAAGTACCGGCACACCCTTTCTGCCTCCCTTCTCATCTTCCGTCTTTCTTGTTCTCATTGTCATTTTCTTCCCTACAGCCCAAATCTTCTTTGGTTTAGCTTACATAAAATACAGCTTTGACCTTCCCAAGCACACAGTGACAATTTGAAAAATGGATCCATTTTGTCCAAATGAAGTATCTGATCACAAAATCCTTAGTGAAGCAAAACTCTGATTGAAGTCAATGAGTTAGAGTGGAGTGACCACTGAAATCAATACAACCTTGTTTTGGCATGGGCTATGGAGCTACAGTTAGATTTTCCCCACCTGTCCCACTAACAACCCACCTTTTTGAGATTTCAAAATTATTGACTCCTGTCCACAATAATGCTTCTTCAACTGTATGTTCAGGAGGGACCAATGCCAGAGCACAAACCAAAATAAGAATAAAAGGGAGATTGGGTGACAACTTGGAAGAATTCAGAAAATTTTATAGGTGGGTAAATTGTTAATTTCACTTGTAACTGTCATGATAAAGGAGAGACATTTCTTGAGTATTTTTCAAAGTAAAGTAAACTATGTATACTAACCGTTCCTTTTCTTGATTGTAATATTGATGACTAGAACCAGAGAGCAAAACAAATGTAAAGATTTCATGGAATCATAGAATGGTTTAGGTTGGAAAGGACCTTAAAGATCATCGAGTTCCAACCCTCCTGCCATAGACAGGGACACCTCCCACTAGACCAGGTTGCCCAAGGCCACGTCCAGCCTGGCCTTGAACACCTCCAGGGATGGGGCCTCAACAACCCCTTTGTGCCCTTTTCTTTCCCCGCATTATACCAGTATTTCTCTCACTTGATTTACTCCTGCAGAATGGTTCAGAAATATAGAAGCAATCTCTGAGATGTTTTCTCTGTTATACACTATTTAATCTGCTAGTGCTAGGCAGGAGTCTTTCAATTTGAAAGGTGTTTAACTGAAAAAAAAAAAAAGAATATCAGGATTTGTGAAGATGAAAATCCAGTTTTCTTGTTTTAAGAGTGGCAGGGCCAAACACAAAAGCAATGTAAAGAAACAGCTGAAGCTTTGTTTCTCTTTGCAGAACAGACTTTTAATTTCAGGAAGAATTTGCTCTGTGATTGAATGGCAATTAAATTCAATAAGATCTGTTGAGCTTGAGTTTAAAAAAGGCTTAATTAATTACACAAACAACTAATGGTCCTGTTAAATTGGCAAGTAAGTTCATTGATTTTAAAGTTGAGGTAATTCTGCGTCTCTGCTTCACTGTCGTGAGATCCCACCTGGAGTACCACATCCAGCTCTGGAATCCCCAGGACAAGAAAGACATAGACCTGATGGAGCAGGTCCAGAAGAGGGCCACAAAAATGATCAGAGGGCTTGAACACGTCTCCTGTGAAGAAAGGCTGTGAGAGTTGGGGTTGTTTAGCCTGGAGAAAAGAAGACTCTGGGGAGACCTTAGAGTGGCCTTTTAATATATAAAGGGGGTTTCTAAGAAAGGTGGAGAGACATGATGGCCTGTAGTGACCGGACAAGGGGCAACATTTTTAAACTAAAAGATTGTAGATTTAGACTTGACCAAAGGATGGAATTTTTTATGGTAAGGGTAGCAAGACACTGGTTGCCCCATCATTAGAAGTGTTCAAGTTCAGGTTGGGTGGAGATTTGAGCAAGCTGATCTAGTGCAAGATGACCCTGCCCATGGCAGAAGGGTTGGACTAGGTGATCTTTAAAGATCCCTTCAAACCTAAATAATTCTGTGATTTCATGACTCTATAATACTATGATTCTATTTTACACAAAGCATATTGAAATTTAAATATTTTCTTAACCATTTCACTAAAGGTGCCACAAGACACCAGAAAGATAGACAAAAGGCAAAACAAACCAAAAACTAAATCACTATATTTGTATTTCATCCTGTTTATTGCACTTGCATGGCAACTGCTTTTATTCAAGTGAAGCAAGACCACTGCCTGCTCCTTAAACTTTTTAATTCTGCCTGGGAAGAAGCCTTCCTCCAAAGAAAACTAGTGTTGTGGGTCCTTTATTTGCCTAAATGGAGTGAGTTTTGGCCATTTTTAGTTTTTAGTTCCAGTGACTCTTCGTAGTGTCAGATCCAGTTTCTTCTACTCGAAATAATGAAAGGCATTTTTGACTGGGATGCGTTGAAAGAAGAACTTAAAAAAAATAAATGTGATTTTTTCATCAACTAATGCATAGATTACCCAAACCTTAAGTCCATCAGACTATGTGCCATACAATGTGATTTATACCCACAACGCTAAGTAGTTGCAAAAATAATGCAATTGTCACAGGATCACAGGACAATTCAGGCTGGCAGGGACCTGGAGAGGTCTCCAGCCCCAGCATCCATCCCAAGCGGGCTCAGTGGCGGGCTCAAATGTGGCTGCTCAGGCTTAACCCAGTGAAGACATGAAACTCCCCGGGTCAGAGACGGCCTAGCCTCCCTGGGCCCTGGCTCCACTGCTGGGCTTCCTTCATGGGGAAAAGGTTTCTTTTCATCTCCAGCCTGAGCCTCCTATGCTTCAACTTGTGCCACTGCCTCTCATCCTCCCACCATGTACTGCTGTGAAGAACCCAGCTGCTTTTTCTTTCCCCTCCCATCCCCTCTTGTCGTTGCTGGGGATGCTGTTGGGTGCCCTGAAGCCATCCCTGCTTCTGGTTGAACCTGCCCTAATCCCACAGTCTCTCCTTGCAGGACAAGGGCTCTAAACACACCTTCTCAGTGGCCTCTCCTGAACCCATCCCAGATTGTCAATGTTTATACGTATTGCATATACTCCCAAATTCTTCAGGCTTCCTTGAGTGAAGCATGATATTTCTTAAGCCAAATTGTCTCTTGGGGTAGGAAGAATACTCAAGCAGGCTTTTAGTTTTTAAACCCATTGGACATAAGACTATGGTTGAGAAAGTGCCCAGCACAGATAGTATGCTACCCAAGATGACCAAGATGACTACCTCTGCAAAGGTTTACTCAGGCCCTGCTTAAGGTGTTTCATTGTACTCTGCTTGGTACTGTTTAAAATGATATTAAAGTCTGAAGTAAATTTGTGTAAGATGCAGAAGAAAGGCCCAAGATCTTAAAAGCAAGACTTCATAGAAATTCATTCTACAAAGAGCTACAAGAAAAATGGCTTCACTGGTCACAATTCTTTGGGATCAAATGGAGTATTTAGTTTGATCTGAAAATAAATCAGTCTCTTTTGGATGCATATTTAGAAACTCTTCTTTAAAATTTAAATGTAGCTTAAATTCAAAAAAGTTTGTATGAAACATCCAGACTTTTCATTTGATTATAAACTCCATTTTTGTAATGAAAGCTATTTGTCTGAACAAGCATTTGCAACTTTAATATGCATGTCCTAGTGTTAACATTTTGTAAATATGAACTCTAATTTCTGTGATTTTTGTGTTATTTAAATCCCTTTTAATATTACTTATATTACAAAACAATCACAGTATTTCATTTAAATGTGATATCAGTAAAAGGTGTGATAGAAAGTCAAACTTTCTGTGACAGCAATTTAAAGGTTTGTTCTTTTCCATGCAAAGACTACAATACAAGATCCTTGGATAGGAAGACAGTTCAGTATACAGTATATCTTTAAGCATGAAAGTATTCACAGTGATTTCAAGATGAATGTTACTTTCTCCCTCAACAATACACATGGACCTCAATGACTTTACTGGTTCAGAATCTAAACAGAGACACTTAAACTTGTTCTATCAGATGTTAAAATTTACAAAATTTTCTCATCTACAAAGTACTTTCTCTAGTATTGTGGGCAGAAGATGGTAGAAACGAGACCATACACCTCCAAATAACTTCTTCTTTCATAAAACTACTAACTTGCAGTGTACTACATTACAGACATTAGGTTTACTGCAAGTAAACCAAACCTGCACTGGTATTATTAAATTCTGACTCTTTTCATCAGAAAGAAACTCGGTGAGGCACTCTGTTAGACATTACAAAAACAGTATAGCAACCTAGAAATTTTAAGGAAAAGTAATTTCATATCTGCTAAAAGAAATTGTATTAGACTTATGTCTCCTAATTAAATAACAGATTTTCTTTAAAATTATATTAAAATGATCTATAACCACGGTGTCATGGACCATAGACAAAATAGCCTTTATTGTATTTTTCTAATTAATTTCTCTTATTAAATGAAGTTCAAAGTAGCCATCCCCCTTCCTTCTGTCTCCTCTTGATCTTTGAGGAATAATTTATATGCAGGTGATCACATTATGCTAAATTATATAGATTCTTGTACAGTGCCTCTTGAATTATGTGGTGCATGTTTATGATTTTTAATAAATCATTTATATTCTATCCATTCATCCAGAAAATTCCTTGCTATTTTAATATTATAGGAAAGGGTGGAGGAGGAGAAACTACCTTTAATATTATTTATTTTTTGGGAAAAAATAAGTTTAGAGAAAAAAATATTGCAAAAGTGTTTGGAAGAACAAGTGAATAAGCACAAGAAATACTAAATAACTCACTCTTTATTTCCTCTGGATGCCTTCCTTTTCTTTGCATTTAGTGAGATATACAAGTGTCAATATAGAGAAGCAGCATACGACATGATTGTTGTTTTGATTTCCTTTGACAGAAAAGCTGACTGCTCTATACTTTCCAGTGTATATCAGGCATTCTGAGTGTATGTGTCACCCTCAAACAGACATGCTTCTGCAGTGGGATTCTTAAATCCTAAAGAAACATGTGTGGAGATGTGTGTACCTCTGTATCTTCAAGCTAATCACTATGGAGACTAAACTGAGATATTACTAGGAAGACTTTGCAAAGATAAGAATTACAGGGATTGTTGAAGCAAACCATTTATTGTTCATGGTTTACAGGGTAGAAACTTCCAACTGTGAGAAGGTGTCTAATAGAAGAAAGAGAATAGGAGAGAAGGGGAATAGACAGTATAATAGTGCACGAATTGAGAGGAAGAAGCTGAACCTAAGGTAAAGACAGTGTGTTTTAAGGCCTTGAGGATAAAATTGAAGTTTTGAAGTGGATATACATGTGTATATGTGCTCAAATTATGAAATCTTTCTTACCTAATTAGAAATGTTGGAATGATAAAAGAAGAAAAGAATAATAGCAAGGCAAAAAAAAAAAAAAAAAAAAAAAAAAGGTTTCAGTTGCTCAGGAAATAATTTCAAACTTCTCAGTACAAAGCATTTAGTATGCAAACACATGTTCATCTGTGTATCTCTTTTTGCGGGTCCAACTCCCAGTGAAAAATGTTTACAAAGGAAATATGTGACACATATGGTGATCACATCAATTATTTGTATCCATTTGCATTCCCAGTAGGCAACTTTTTTCCATCACTCTTCTTTTTCCAGGAAACAAACAAATAAATAAATAAGTATTAATTAAACAAACCAATCCAAAACTCTTGCTTTTTTTATATGATCCTGTGCCAAGACACAGGAAAAACTGGTAATAATACTGTTCTTAGAAGCTTGTGAATTCAATGAAGAGGAGCTATACCGTGAGTTGTGAAAATGAAATTACATTTTTTGAGACATTTTTTAAACACGATTTCTTTGAAACAGAGTTGAAAAGCCTTTAAGCCAGAATTATGTAGGAAATGTTCTTTGTTTATTGAGTGTGGACTTAACTATACTTTTTTTGAACTAGTAGGTAGTAGCTGAAAACTGTCTCTAAAAGAAACCAACAAACAAAAAAATCCCAATCAGTTTCACTAAAATACATGCATAAAGCTTTACCCAGAAACAATTTAAAAGGTAAAGCACAATGTATTTCCTGCATTCATCACTGGTCCACACTGATGGGAAGAGCAAGAGCCCTGAGGTCTTGCAGGAATCTATGTTTACAGTGTAGATCTGCGCAGCACTACTGCCAAATCATTAAGCCACCTTCAAACAGAAGTTCTAGCAGAGACAGGTGTTAGCACAGTGGGTACTGAGCAGAACAGAGGGAACGTTGGATGCAGTAAAAGACAGATACTTTACAACTCAAATTATGAGAGAACTACTACAGATCTCCCTACAGCTGAGCAAGGCTGATGCCAGCCATTGATTTAATGCTTGCACACACCAACCCTCACTAATTCAAAGAAGCAAGGTCATTTTAATTCACTTTGTCTGTTTTTTCTATTAAAGTAGCAAGTGCTCCCAGGAAGTCTGAAAGAATGTTAAGTATCGTAGTTACATTTTAGCCTATCTGCAACAATTGGAAGACAGATTTCCTAATAGAACAGATGTTACACACAAGTCCTTTGACTTATGAAGCCATTGACATAATTACAAAATTGATTAAGTAAGGATTTGTCCATAATACACTAAGTCATGAAAACAGATTAGTTCGTTCATTCTTTTGGTGAGCTAAATGCCTGGTCTTTAGAATCAAAGACCTTTCTGTTTGTCATTCTGTTAGACTTTTTCTTAAGAATATCGGTGGATAAATTTGATCTTCAAAAAAGAAGAGACTAATAGTTCTTACAGGACTCAAGTTTCACTGTGCTTTCCTGTCAAAAGTATTTCTATTCTTATTAAATCCCCCATCTTCCCCCACAGATATGAAATAACAACACTTTGATATATGGAGTCTATACAGACCTAGAGTACTACCTGGGAATGTGGGTAGGACTAAATGGAGAGAAACTTTTAAAGCAATTGGAATGTATGCTGAAACAAAAAATTCTGTTTTGCTATTTTATGGCGTGAAATCATCAACAAGGGGAGAAACAGCACACCATAGGTTCAGGTTCCTAAAATGTAATGCAGCACTAAAAGGGAACATTATAGGGATTAGTCACATACTGGTAGGATGATGGAGTCTATGGCATAAGAGCACATCACATATCTGTGATGCATGTTCTGATCTTCTCCAGATGTGTTTAATTGCATTGTATTATGCCCCTAAAGGGGTGGATTTGTCAGCTGGGCCTATATCCACATGAGGATCAGAGGAGGCTACAAAACTAATTTAGTTTTGAAATCCACACAGAATTTTAACACTGAATTATTAAAAGCCTAAAAGGGAAAACCTGATTCAGTAAACTTCTCTACCTCTTGACTATTTTTCTAGGATTTCACCTTTAGAAAATGTACAAAGAAAGGTAATAAGAAAGGTTAAACAGGAGCAAAGGTATTTGGAGTGAATTATTACAGTATTTCCTGGGCCAGATTCTGCTCTTCTTTACAGAAATTTATTATCTATCATTGCATAGATAAATAGAAATCCAGTTCATTGCATGGTTGTAAATGGTTAGCAGGACCTGGGTCATGGAACAAGGAATGTAAGGTTACCTTCAAAGGCAGCAATATGGAAGTGCACAGGTACCAATCACATGTCATGCTTTGGATTCAATTCCACAAATTCAGTTAACATTCCTCTTCTTTCAGGCCTGGGAGCACAATGGCTCACACTGTTTCTAGATCAGTGCATATGCTTTAGTTTTATATTGTGTTTGCATGTCTGTAATGTCTCTTTTTTTGGAGGATGTGGATAAATCACAGCTAGGACCTGTCCCAGACAATTTTCATCCTGTAAAGCGGAGCAGGTCCCCTGTAGGGTAGGTCGAGGGATATTACCTGAAATGTTAGAGGAGAGAAGAAAAGATACATCCCACGAAAATACAACCACCACCTTTGTCTCCATAACAATATAGAGAATATGTTCTGGCAACAGAACATTAACTTAAGTTTTTTTTAACTACATATTTCTATTATCTGAATATGAAAACAGTGTTCCTGTAGAAAGGGATCTGAACAGTTTTTGTAGGAACTTCCTTATTATTTAGGCTGGAAAATTCAAGTTTTATATCTTGAGTGTGGCACACAGACTACTTCTGATATATTGAGGAAGACCAGGGACAGTAGTTAGCATGACAATGCCAGGCAAAATTAATGTTGCATGTGGAAAAACATTAGTTTTAAAGAGGGAACTCAGAAGCGGAGTCCACAAAAGCATTTGTGGAAAGAGCCTAATAAAATAATCTGATTACAAGACTGTATCAGATGATGTAATTGCTAATAATTGCTAGTTGTTGATCACACTACTTAAGAAGATTATTAAGATGGAGATAAACTTAACTCTTCCAAAGGAAGGAGATATATGTAAACTTTCTCCCCTCAAAACAACTCTGCTCCCAAAACTAATTTGTGAAACCTCAGGTTTGGATACCATGGACTCACATAGACTCAGAAATTGTTACAAGGGGAATTCTGCATGAGAATTTTGATGGAAACACCTGTAAGCTTCAGCAACCACTCTGTTGTAGGAAATTCAGTATCAAATTACCATCAGTTTCAGCAATTTTTAAACTAAACAGAACAGAGCTCTACGAAATTATCTGCAAATAATACACATCTGATATTAAATTACAGAACATTCCTAGAAAAGGCTTTTCACAGTATGTCTTGTGCCTATCACAGACTTTTTAGTTACTGTCTTGCAGAGCCAATGGTCCTTATATTTCTGCAGTCACACTTGGGCTTCAGTCTTGACAGGATGCCAGTATAGTCTAAATAACTGAATACAAAAATGATAAATGGTGGAAGCTGAAATATATAATTGAAAAATGTCAAGCCAGTTTACCCTTTTTTCTGTGTTATTTTGTATAAAAAAGTACTGGCACCACCTTTCTTCACCATTTCAAGCCACATCTTTGAGTGTTTGATACAAACCATATACAGATCAAGCACAATTAGGAAACACACTGTCCAGTTATTCAATGAACCACAGCTAGACTACAGATAATAAATCTTCTCTTTCTTCTTGAAAAATTAGAATAGGATAGAATAGAATAGAATAGAATAGAATAGAATAGAATAGAATAGAATAGAATAGAAGTATTTCTACAAAGACTGTTGATTATGCCTGAGTGTATATACATCTATTCACCTTCATCCTTACTGGATTTCATTCAGTATTTTCCAGCCCACCATCCTTTCAAATTTCAGAATACTTGAAAACCTTCCCTGCTTAGTGTTAACTGCACATTTACGAAGTGTGTTCTTTACCATTCAGCTTGCTGATGAAAATATCAAGTATTATTAGACACATGAAAGATCAAATCTCTTTTTCAACATAAAACAATTGATTATGATTCTCTTGCATTATCTTTTTCAACACATTTTACAGTTGTTTCATGGAGGCCATATTTTTCTTTCTTGCTTATAAAACATATGACACAGTGTCAGAATGACTACCAAACAATAAAGGCGTGTGACATCTATTGCTTCTATTTAGTCTGGAAGGGCTGTTTGTCATGCTCTAAATTCAGTTTTAATCCACTATGCTTGCTTTTAAGTAATTCTCAGTTACTACCATGCATTGCCTGTTGTCTTCTAATTATTTAAAAATAGTTCAAAATTTTGCTTCAACATTTTTCTAGAAACAAAAGTTAGGCAAAACAGGCCTAGTGCTGCCCTTTGTGAGAAAGAAGCTAGCTAGCTGTTCCAAGATTACTTCAGCTAATTCTTTAAGAAAATTATGAAGAAGTTCCTAAACCTATATGAACAATACAAAAATCTTTCCAGCTACTCTAGAAACTGTTTACCATCACTACTGGTAGCACTTGCATAAGCCTCCTGATTATATTCGAATGTTTTAGTCCATAAATAATACTGTCATCATTAGTAGTACCAAGACACAGGATTTGAGCCTCATCAACGACACAGACATCAGGACTTATTAAATGTTGTCTGAACATGTCTTGAATTTCAGGGAGTTCTGTTTTAACTTGTTCAGCTGTAGTGACAACTGTCTCACAGCCATGTGACTAGTATATAGTTGTGTGATGTCACACTTTCTGTTATTCCTATATCTTTAGGATTCCAATAGCTATAGGTACATACAGAAAAAAAAAAAAAAAGGTTTAATCATATGAAAAATACCACAAATGAACCCTTGAGTACAGAGCAAGAACCCCTTACCCCCAAGTCAATATTGGCCTACAAGTGAAAAATGCTGACGACTCACTGTAAAAACTCACTGCTTCAAACTACTGTCATTAACACAAGGACCACATAGGTAGTAAAAGAGTGAGTATAGGTCACACTACACTCATTAGAAAGTGTGTGTCGGCAGTTGCAACTACTTTTATTGACACTTATTCTGTAATAGTATTCTTGTTTCTTTTCTGTAAGCATCACACCTGGGAAAGGTAAATCTGCTTTTAGACTGTTATGATTTCCTTTTGGATAACAATGAATTTTTGGCTTTGTGTAGAACGTGCATTTCTTATGCCCACAAACTGAAAAAATTGCAGTCCAACAAACCAGGGGAGAATGCAGGTAACAATATTTATTTTTAAATTGTTGAGAAATGAATACTTGTGACATTTTTGTGAGCAGACTTCTGTAAAAGACTTTTTTGAGCATTAAGCTTTGGTAATTAAAGACCAAGCTTGTAAACCTTCTTTATTGATTAACATATTAAAACCTTCTCAGTTCTTCTGTTCCATGTATATATATATATATTTCTAGAATAATTTCTTACTAGTGAGATTAATCACAGATATTTCATTTTATATGTTGGCACTTCTGATTTTATCCTTACATGCTAATGCTCGTGGTTGATATAACTGTACTGGAGGTATCACTATGCTGACAGAAGCAGATTTCGGACAGCAGAAATGGATTAATATCACTCCATAAATATCTGATAGGTCATATGAGAAATAAAGAATAGCTCAGAACAGGCTATGATCTATTTAAGAAACCTTGCTTATATCCTCAAACTTTAGAATTCTCTTAAGTGTTAATGATGTTGCATTTTACAAAAAGTAGTAATTTATCAGCAGTAACTGGTAAAGAGCTAATCATCTGGAGTAACTTGCAAGCTAATCTCCAACTGGAAGGTATGCTTTCTCCTTTCCTCTGCACTTTGTAGCAGCAACAGACAATAAAGAGAGAAAATATTTCTGCATCAGTACATTTTGTCCCTCAGTGTTTATAAATTCTATTTCTTACTGGCTACTTAATGTTAAGATTGGCATCATGGTACTTACAGGATGGAGAGAATCACAGCAATGAGACCAAGTAATTTAATTATCCTTTTCATCTCAATAAAACTCCTGTGAAATACAGAACCTGATTCTCATTTCATAGACTTCCACTGATTCTGTCAGAAACGTGCATTAGTTGTAAACTACAGTGTTCTGGAAAGATCTATCAAAAAATCTTTAATTTGAATTTAAAGCAAAGCAGTTCTTACAGATTGTGCACTAGTGGCTTAGACAATGTAATTACAGACTGCATTCCCCACTGCCTTTGCTTCTTTGTTACACTTAATATTTTAAATACAGGGTTTTTCATGGTTTTATTTAACTCCTGTGGAATATTATTGTGTTCATACAAACAAATAGTAATATAATTATCCAGAATTTTGTAATAAAATCAATAAAAACATTAGAAAAAAAGAGAAAAAAGATTGAGAGTAAAATGCTATTATTTAACTAGCAAGGGCCAAACCACACAAATGAGAACAGTTACTATTCTGAAATGTTATTTAAATATATTTATTGTTCCCACATACTTTTGAATAAATATGTCAGATTATTCAAATAGTAACATAGGCCTTGCAGAGTCTACTGGTTTTAATTTACAGTTATGATTAGGATTATGGAAGACAAATGCTTGATGTTAATTTCTTAAATGGTCCCATTAGCTTTAGGGTGAATATTGTATGTAATAAAATGAATTCTTCTATCTGCAGATTAGAGGAATTTATATATATATATATATATATATAACATATATATATTTAAGAGCAGACCTTTCGTAGTGTTTTAATTTCTGTTAAGACAAGGAATGGAGGGAAGGGGAACAAAGTATATCTTTTTGATAATAGAATCTATTTGCAAAAAATACTTATAGAGCCTTCCTAGATTCTTGTTTTCAGAGATTTTCAGTCTACTTTGAGGAGTATCTTTAACTAAATCCAAGATAAGGAAACTGTCAAGGAAGAGCAAGACATAGAAGGTGGTCTTCACCCGTTTACAGCTACAGTAACTGTTTATCCATGATGTAGAATGGAAAGCACCTGTTGTGCTCAAAGGTGTTCTGTTTAACACAATGCATTCAATGCTGGGTGTAGTGAAAATGTCTTCCTTTTGTGTGCATGTGTCTGTGTTTGTGTAAATACAACATTTAAAACTCTGTCTACAGTAGCTTTAAATCTTGTTTTACTATGGCCAAAATACAGACATAATACTCCACTGCTACAACCATATGCCAGAATTTAAAGTTTTGTTTCCTGGCAGTGGTGGTCTGTGCCCATTTTATTCTTTCACAGGGATTAAGACATAGATAAAAGAGTTTCAGAAAGAGGACAAAGATTATTTAGTCCATTTCAGTCTCGTGAGTGCAATCTGCTTTTTTTGTCATGTTCAGTTTAAGTCCTTTCTTTCTGAATATCAGCAAATATTTTATTCTTACTATGCTAAAAGTCTTATCTTCATTTTTTGTTAGTTTGTTATTTTGTCAAGTAAATGAAATCAATTACTTCTACATTGTCTATGTGATTAACAACTTCACCTTTTGAAATATGTCTTTTGCTGAGTGATAATATGTTAGTAAAAACACACACATGAATAAACATACATGCTTACGCATGCACAGATGTGTGACTTCAGGTTCAATGATCTGCACTAAAGACAAGTTTGTAAAATGCTTGAGTCTACATCAGTACCCAATAAGACTCTTACATAGACCTTTTTCACTGCTCATAAGTTGCATAGTTTTATGAAAAAGAGCTTTGATATTTCATACCCTTAAATACAGTCACACAGATAACCTGAGTCAGCATGAGAGTCTAGTTTTCCCAGCTGCACATTTTCCCAAAGTTAAAGTACTGTATATCATGCATGGACTTTAGTGGCACAATGAGATCCTCTGATGCAACTTTTGAGGGTCTAAAGAAACAACAATCAATTAAATTCCCGTAGGTTACCAGTGTCATATGCATCTGTTGCCTACAGAAACAAAACTTGCAAGGAAACTAATCTAGAAATAATTATCAAAGTAACCGCTTCTATAGAACATCAACTTCTCAAATCTATTGTTTGTTTCCATTGGGAATCACAAGTTGGCCACTTCTGCAGTTTCATCAAAAAACCTGTCTGCACACCTTCTATCAGTTAGCGCTTAATATACTAAGACCTAGAGTGATGTGACTAGCACCATTCCCTTTACCACTATCTTTTGTAAATATTATATTTCTATGGTGCTGAAATCTCCATCAGCCTGGAATGTTCTAGTCCTTTCTCCTTGTTTCTTGCCTGTGTACATTCAGTGTCTGCTTCAATTGGCAACACAAAAACAAAACAAGCACCCACAGACATGAAAATGGGCCACAATAGTATGGAGTGTTTTAGCACACTAATTTGGTTTCCCCTGCCAGTGCCTTGAAAGCACTAGAGAATATGTTCATACCTTCTCTACTAAAATCTTGTACAAACATATGTTTAAATGTAAGGTACACTGATTATTATAATTTGTATTTTTTAAAAAAGAATATTTTATCACTCCATGTAAATATGTATATATCTACACTGCAACAGACATCACTTCATAGAAGGTCTGCAAGTAAAAATAAGGTTTTGAAGTGAATCAGGCAATATATTCAGACTGGCAGTTTACCTTTTGTTTGGGTGAATGAAAAACTTAAGAAAATTAACACTGAAAGATAATTACTTTATCTAGAGAATTATTGATCTGACAATCCTATCTTTTCAGACCATGCATCATATTTAAAACAAAATGTTTTGTCCAGCACCTACAAGCAATCAATTAATGTAAACGATCTACAATACATTATTAGTGCAAACTTTCCAAGGGAACATATTTCTTTAGGTTATTTTCCCAGAAGAAAAGAAGTTTTTTGTGTTTATATGAAATCAAAAAGCAAGAAAAGCAATAAATAAATAAAAATTAAAAACAAGAGAAACCTTTCAGAAAACAGTCATCCTCCAAATTAAAAGTTGTCTATTATTTATATTATTAGACAGGCTTATCCATATTCTCCTGTTGGTCTTTTTTTGTGGCGTCTGTTTCTGTCACAATTATTACTGGATTCAAAATTTTAATGATACTTTGTGGTAAAGAATCATCACTTCCATTTCACAGAAAGAAAACCAAAACCACAAAATTAACTAGACCTCCTATATTTTCAGAAGGATTTTCTTTCAGTTTTTACTCCAATATTTTTAGCACCTTTTTCAATGACTAGCCCATATTGAATATTTAAACACTAAATCTAGGAAAGACTCAAACACAGGACTGTCTCCTTTTTACCTCTAGGTTAAGCTTGCCTTAGCCAAAAGGATACCCAATTTATGAAACTTGATGGGGTTCAGGTAGGAATAAGCCCTGAGTTGTCCAGCTCTAGCAAGATGCATTTGGGACAAGCAAAGAAGTTGAACCCCAAAAACCGAAAAACATTTTAAAGTTGGAAATTAAATATCCCAATCCTCAAGTGTTGTTCATACAGCCCTTCTAGCTTAAGATTTTCTTCCTGAGGGAAAATCTAGACTTCACTGGAAAAAGGGTAGAAATAATTCAAATGATAGAACTTTTGAACTACTCAATCACTATCACTCTATTTAATTTACAGTTTATAGTTGGTTTTATTACTTTAGTACATATTCATGTTTTCATATGATTATAAACATAATATTTACATTTTTAGATTTTTTCATAGCATCTTAGAATCTAAGATATTAATCTCTTAAAACAGTTGTACTTTATTCATATCAAGGAAAATTATTTATGTCTTAAGGAAAATTCCTGCAAATGTAAATTAACTATATTCAGATTACAGGCAATCCCTCTTAGTGAATTTTGATCAAGAATCAGTGATTGCTAGTAAACTGTCTCATGAAAGGGTTAAGGAAATGTTCTCTGTTGTTACTTCAGTTAAATGTGTCTACAATTTATGCACAATATTGTCCACATGAAAATAAAACATAGCTGTCTGGAATCTGAGAATATCCATAGCATGTTATTAATAATGAACCCAATGCCAAGCAAGCACACCATGATGGCAAAGTACTGATGGGAGGCTGCAGGTTGTAACAAGTACTTAGGGCATCTGGCTATGAGCAGAGAGGTTTAGAGTTCCATCTGTGCTTTGGAACCCTACTGCAAGTTGCTTAATCATACAGAAATATATAAGTATCATCTTACTCAGGCTGGAAATGTGATACTAGTCACATCATGATCTGAGTGCTGCTTGCTACAGAGACGAATGTGTCTTCAGTAGACTGGTTCAAGTACTCTGTGAGACGATCATGCCTTATTCCTTGCATGAAAAATACAGGTATCTTTTCTGGCTTTCACTTCCACCATAAGGCCTTACACAGGTACCACACAGAAATACATGGCAATAGTTGTCTTCCTATTGTCTGTAATGACCTTTAATTCAAGGGACACTAGGTTGGATTTTGCATCAAAAAGAAACCAAACTGATGCTGGTATCTAGTTGAACATAATTTAACCTCTAAAATCAAAATACCTGAATAAATTACTAGTGCACAGCATACAAGTCTATTAAAAATCACTAGCATTTGAAAAAAAAACAACAAAAACACAACTATAATAACTGGAGACATTTTAAAATAGTTTTGAAATCAACAAAAATACAGAAAGTTTATTTTATCACCATGCTGAAGAAGATTTTATTGAAACATAATCCTGTTTTCTGATAATATAATTAAAGATAGATAGCAGTAAATCTTTGATTTTCAAAGCTTTGGTTATACCACATTCAGAGGCACATTTTTTTCCCCTGAGAAATTATAAATGCATTCGTGGTTCAATTTAGGTTGTACTTCCTTTTTGTGATGATACTGGGACAAGGGGAAAGGAAAAAAAATCACGGTAAAATGTTCCATTTATAAAAGGTAGATGAAATAAGTGTGTTGAAAAAGAATAAAAAATGGAGTCAGTTTCTGAGAAAGCACATTGATGTGTTTTTTTATATACAGTACTTCCTACTTTTGTTAGAAGAGTTGCACAGACATTTCACACTAATCAATAGTGGAGTATTGATCTAAATGGTAATATGACCTCCCATCAATGAGGACAAGTATATTATGGAACCTATATTTCTGTGAGCACATGGTTTTGGTTTTGTTTTTTTTTTTTTTGTTATGCTATCATAAAATGTGAAGTCAAGTACTATTATCTGTAACCCTTGTACTCTACACTGTTGTTATTAAATAAGAAGAAGATTCTCTAAAAATAAACATTACAGAATGCAACCTAAATATGCCATCAAGAAACTGTGCCCTAGAGAAGATCTTCAAAGCTCTGTCTGTGTATAATCAAGCTCTTTGTACCAGATAATGTAGCTTCCTATTAACATTCTTGTGCAGAAAAATAAAGTTAACAGTTCATTCTCCTTTACATACTGTACTATTCTTCTTATGTTAACTGTATTGTAAATGAAAGCATTTTAAAAAACAATTTCCATAATGGATTTATTTGTCAAGCATTTTTGTCAACATTGGTTGACTCATGATCCATGTGATGCACAGCCCCCATAAATAATACACGTTATGCCCCTAGCTCACCGTAATTGCACTGAAAATTGACTCTGCTGTGGCTGTATATGTTATTGCATTCATAATAGAGCAACTCACAACAATTTTATTCTAGGCAGAACACTTTGGAAGCGGGGTACGGGGAGGGGGAGAAGAGAGAAAAGTATGTGGAAACAAACACGCTCAAACAGGGAGTGAGTAATTTACCAGAGGCTGTAGAAGGAAATGGGACAGAATCATGAACAGAATGGAAGTCTGCTGACTCCCACTACCTCCCACTAACCACTACAACATGATGCCCCACACTTGTAATGGATGAGACAGTGCAAGCTATCTTAGTGAGAAATAGAACAAACTGGGATACTATTCCTTCACCCCCTATTATTTAATTAAAAATTGTTTATTCCTAATGCATAGACACAAGGACTTAAATATTTAATGAAAAGGATTCTTAAAATATACTGAAAAGTCTTTCAGGTATTGTAAAGCTCCCGGGTTTGTTAACTTTCCTGAAAGTGTTCTCTTGAACAATTGTTTCAATTAAGAAACAAACCTGTTAAGCTCAGGTGATTAGCTCTATACCTGTACCACAGCTCTTAGTAGCATTATGCGGAATTACCTAATTTAATAGAATAATATATCTCCAGGTCTTCAGAAAAAAATGAATGCTCATTAATTTAGCTAATATTGAGGAAAGGGTCACAGAAATAAATTTAGGTAGGAAGGAGGAGAAATGCCACAGAAAGATAGGTGCATGAGGAGGAAACAGAGACCTTAACCAAAACAAATGAAAAAGAAAAAGCAAAGAGACTGAAAGACAACCTGATCAAGGAAGATGTGTAAGAAGTGATAAAGAGGATGAACATGAAGAAAAAAAATGTGATGTGAAAAATAACTTGAGAACACAGTTAAGGTTATTTAATACATGGTCATACACTTTTCAACTTGCTGCTGTTAAATAACATGATACAAATTTACTTTGCACTACATTTATAGCATTGGTTAATAATACTTGCACAACACAAATAAAGTTTGCATATAGCCACAGTAAGAGACATTTCTTAGTTCCATACTACCAACACTTTTTAGTCAGCAGCATAACATAATTATACAGCAAAACCAGATTCATGATTAAAAAAAAAAAAATCAGAAATCTTTCAATTGAAAGTCACAATGCTTCTGTGACTACTTAAGACAACTCTATTTCATTCCTTTATTTCCTTTTCCCCAGAATATCTTTATACTCCTTGTTAGTAACTAACATTTAGAGATCTTTCCTTCTCCTAGTAGAGCCAGAGGCAAAATGGCAGGAGGGAGAACTTCCCTTGAGACATAGTCCAACAAAAAACATAGACAGATAGAACTCAGACCTTATGAACTTTGTGCCACTTAGCAGTACTACGCGTCATTTCTCTTCACCTTTCAGGTGGTGAGCTCTCTGGTTTTATTAGAAGTAGTCAGTAGGTGTGCCGTTCTTAAAACGGTGGAGCTCTAAGAACTCTTTGAAATTTCATAGAGAACATCTGCAATACTACGAACACGGACTGCCACCAGATTTCTTTATTCTGTTTTCATGCGGTTTTATGAACAATAAAACTGAAAAGAAAACCAAAATTGTTAAACGAATTAAAAAAAAAAAAAAAGAAAAAAAAAAGAAAAAAAAAAGAAAGAAAAAGAAAAAAGAAAGAAAATAAAAGATTGCCTCCAGTACTTCCTAAGAACTTCTCAGCCTGAATCCAGATCAACAAAGCTATGTTGCCTGTCATTCCTATCTGCCAGAGTTAAACAGTTTTAAACAAATTTGGAAGCAATAAGCATAAGACAGGAACATCTGTCCAAGCTGCCCTCAAACAGCTGTCTAAGTCTTAGCAGTTCCTCTACTGCTAAATCATTTTTTACAATGACTCTGCTTTCCAGGAATGCAACCCTGGAACAGGATCTAACAAGCTACTTCCCTGTCACCTCTGAGCCACAGCTCATTGATTAAAATGGTCTATAGCATCCTCCTTTCTCCCTATCTCCTTCCCACACAGTCTTTCAAATTAACATAGGAAAAAGCTAAAAGAAACTGAGCAGCTGCAGTGCTGTCTGAGGGAGACTTGAACCCTAAACCTTAAAAGAGGCTTAGCAGGACTAAATTTTTATTGCAGCTTGGACAATACTGCACTAGAATAAAATAATTCCAATGAGGATGTCTAGAACTGAATTTCAAAGCTGCTATTATTCCCTTGCATATTGCGTTATGGCTAATCCACTTACTCTGGACGGATGATGTCAGAGACACCTCAGCAACTTTCCTGTTTGTAAATTCTCATTTCTGCCATGAGTTTGTCTTGAAAGGGAAGAACGTACGTAGATAAGAGGGTGACACTGCAAACATTGACAACACTGTGAGCAGCAGCAAAAATATGACATATGTAACAATATACTGCAAATTTAAATTTGAAATTGTGAAAGCCACAGTATAACCTGTAAAAAAAGAACTTGAAGACAGCAAAACATGCGTTTGAAGCTGCACAACCAAATGGGGGTTGGACTAAATGATCTCCAGAGGTCCCTTCCAACCCCTATCATTGTGTGATTTTGCAAAATGTGTTTAATTATTTTTTTTTTTTCACATTTGTCCATTTAAAAGTATGTTCCTTTATATAATTTAGATTAGCTCTAGCATGTTAAATACTGAAAGTCAGGTAAGATTAAGCTACACAAAAAACTTTTTAATCTGCAGAAAGAATACAGAGACAAAAAGAATTTCTGCTTAGATGTGCCTTATCTTCTCTGTATATCTCTTTTTTAATCAGTCTCCTGTATTTGGGAGATTTTGAAAATACATCAAATCAAAGGACAAGAACAAGATAATAAAACATTAACTGCCAAGGAGATGTAAACAAATAAGTAGATTTATTTTTATAACAGTTCCCATATTATGAATATCAGAAAGTGGTTTAGATGTGATTCAACCAGGCTTCTATGAGTAGGAGGTGGTACAGGTACAAAAAAAATTCTGTAACAGTACGAAGGTCACAAAAGAGAATCTGAAATAACACTTCTAATCCTGAGGACTTCATGAAGAGGAAGAAAGGTATTTTGGGTAAATCCCAAACTACCATTGATTCTCACTAATGACAGAGCCTTGTGTCTGCATTGCACTTTTATCCATAATTTAGTTCCAGAATGTGAGTACACCAAGAGTCCGCCCCACTTGTCCAGTGACATCAAATGAGAGTCTGAGATACTGAGTAGCCTGCAAAATCAGGTTACTAAGTGTCTTCATGGGTTAAGATAACTGTTGAAACCCCATGCCAAGGGTAAAATATGTTTCCTTACTGTGAGGCCTTACTCTGCCCTTAATCTCAGTTTTAGTTTAATTTATAGGCACACTATCTACACCAAACAAATGCCTGATAAATGTCTCAAGAAGAGACCGTGTCAGTCTTCTAAGAGCCCAGGCACCACTGTTTCCATGGATGTAATTTACTTTCAGGTGTTATGAGGCAGATTTCCAGAAACCTATGTTAGTAGGAAGCTTCTGGATGAGAATTTGAGAACACAGTTGTTGCTGCTGGCCCAGCTGCCTGCTCTTGCATATACTCCCGTGAACCACCGGAGGCTCACAAGTGTAGGTTTTGCAGCCAATGATCCAAAGACAGATTGCTGGTATTTTTACAGCTACAAGGCAGAGGGACCACATATAGGGATAGCACAATTATTTAGGTATACATAGGATTTTCAGACTGCTACGAGAATCTGAGCAGAATCTGCCTGCTATTTACTTTGTGCACAAGTACACTTCCTCCCCAGACTCACAGACAACATACAGAGTTCAGACAGACTCTCATCTCTACAACCCCTAGCTTCCTCCTGGATCTTTTCCCGAGTGCTATTGTTTAGACTTTGAACATACATCATACATAGACCACAAAGGAGACAACTGAAAGCCCGAAGTTATATTGCACAGATCCAACTAATAAGAGGAGAATAATACCCTGTGTTAAAGCCACTTGTAATCATATAAAAGGTTTTCTTATTCTATTTGCATTTGATACTTATGCTTAGGAGCCAGGAAATTAAGTGTTATTATCTACAGAACACCTGTGCCACAGCCACTGACAGAGGGTCTCTTATCTTTAGATTTAGATGAATCTTGGCGAATGACTGGATTTATAGAAATGACAAAACTGCTACTAACTTACTTTGGACCAATGTTGTGACTTGACCTGGTATGAGGTAAAACAGAACCAATTTTCTGTTCAGTAATTTTACTTCTCAGTTAAGCCTCTTCTAACTAACTGAACTCTCTGAAATTAACAGCTTATTTTTTCAGTCTTTGCTTCTAGCAGAGATAAGGCCTGACATTTGTAGTTAATACCAAAGCACGGTGTGCAGAGAGGCTCCTGTTTATATTTACAGCTATGACAACCAAGTTCAGCCAACCTTGTCATATGCCCTGTTGGAGGGTCAGAAGTGGAAAAGCATAGAGGGATAGCACCTATGGGGAGGAGCAGACATTACAGATGGCCCAAAACTGACCAACAGAACATTCCATCCCATCTGGCTCATCCTCAATATAAAAGCTGAGGGATCAAAGGGTCAGGTCTCTTTCTTCAATGGCCAGCATCTGAGAAGGACTCTGTCTGTTCAACTGCCTTTGATCCGGATTCTTGCATTCCTGAATCTAGATCAAGAATCCAGTTTCCAACCGTTGCTGAGTCCAGTCTGGGAGTTTCCCAGTGCCTGCCAGTGACATGATCGTCATCCTGGGAGCTTGTTGCTTGTTTTGTATATATTGTATATATTTCATTATTTTCTCTTTTGGGGATATTATTGCTTTTCTTTTTATTATTTTATTATTAATATTTCATTAAAGTAGTTTAGTCTTTTTTAAACTCATAAGTCTCCTTCTCTCTCACCCTCCTCTCCCTGTTTGTTTCAGTGGCCAATCCAGCCCAAACCTTGATATGGCTTCAACTATAGACTGAAACATCATTATTATAGATGAGCAATAAAGATGCTTGAGTCAGAAGATGATTGAAAGCCAAAATACTAAATATGTTGATTAAATAAACTCCTTAGATAAGCATTAACATGTTTGAACTCTACAGTGACGCGACAGGGAAACCTATTGATGCACTCGATCTGTAGTTTGCCTTCATTTGAAATGTAATTTAATTACCAACAGTAATGTTCTTAGAAATAATTCATCTTGAAGTATGGAAATGTATATATCAATCCTACTCTAACTTTTTGTTTAGAGAATTTAGACAAAGTGCTCTTATTTCGCTGATATTTTCATAGTCTCAATCCTGACTTTTTCAGAATCTTCCTTGTTATACTTTTTGTTACCAGACAATAGCAGCAACAGGAGAAAAGTGTATGAAATCAGACTCACACTCAGATATTGATTAGTGTCTTCATTATCCATCAAGGATTTAGCATGCTGACTGATGGAAAATGAGATGCAATTGCTTGATATTGATTGTAATAGGCTTTGCATCAACTTGTAATGCCAGAGGGATGTCGGGGTTTTGGTCAAAATAGTAAGTTATGGCTTTGTCTGAATAGTATGACACGTGTCCCTCAGTTACTGATGAGCAGATTCAAGAGCATATGTTTGTAAAAAAACTTTAAAATAGTATAGTAGTTTTAACGTATGAATACAATATTATTGGGTGATTTTCCACTCTTTTCCATATGTTTTTTTTTTTTTAGTATCAGACTACATGCATTTCATTTAGTACAGTTACTAATAATTTTATGTACCTCAAGTTACAGTTTTATGTGTGTGTACATGCATACACCATGTATATAGTATGCTTGCACTTGCATGATTTTATATGTACTTACAATTACTGTACATTATATACACATTGTAATTCAATAATGCATACATACATTTTCAGTCCTGACTATTAGTTATACCCATAACAGTAAATAATTGAAAAAACAAGAAAACACAGATTGATCAATTGATCTCCGTGTGAGAGAACTACAACAAATAAAAGGAAATAAAGATCTATATAAATCAAAAAGGAAGAAAGAAAAGGTTAAATAAATGTATGGCCCAAACTGTTAACCCCCCCCCCCCCCATTCAGTCCATATGACACCATTTTTCAGTGTGCATTAAACTGTTTCCTTAGAGAAAAACTTTTGCATGTGTTGCAGTTAATCATTTAAGATATATGAAGAGCAAGTGATCTAAGTTACACTAACTATAATAGTTCTGTATTCTCCTGGTTTTGAAGTGTATCAAATGTTTTAAGTAATGTAAAACTGCGATCATGAGAAGATAGAGTTCAGGATTAAGTGTAGAATAGACAAAATGACAAGTAGAGTTGAAACCCTAAACTTCAGGAGGGCTAAATTTGATCGTTTCAAAGAATTGCTTGGGCAAATCCCATGGGAAAGGGCTCTAGAGGGTAAGAGGGCTCTAGAGAGCTGGCTGCTATTTAAGCGTCACCTCCTCCAAGCTCAGGATCAGTGCATCCCAAAGAGCAAGAAATCAGGCAAGGGGAGAAGGAGACCTGCATGGCTGAGCAGGGACCTTCTGAAAAGGCTCAGGTGGAAGAAGGGAGTTTACAATAGGTGGAAGAAGGGGCTGACTGCTTGGGAGGAATACAAGAATGCTGTCAGGGTATGCAGGGAGGAAACAAGGAAAGCCAAGGCAGCCTTGGAATTGAACCTGGCGAGGGATGTCAAGGCCAACAGGAAGGGTTTCTTTAAGTATATAGGAGACAAAAGGAAAACTAGGGAAAATGTGGGCCCGTTGTTGAATGAGACAGGTGCTGTGGTGACGGATGATGCAGAGAAGGCGGAGTTGCTAAATGCCTTCTTTGCTTCTGTCTTCACTGTTCGGGCCAGTCCTTGTGAGACCCAGACTTTGCAGGTAACAGAGAAAGTCTGGGGGAAACAAGACTATCCCTTGGTTGACAAGGAGCAC
Source organism: Charadrius vociferus (assembly GCF_000708025.1). Lineage (NCBI taxonomy): Eukaryota > Metazoa > Chordata > Aves > Charadriiformes > Charadriidae > Charadrius > Charadrius vociferus. Next base: position 711,045 of record NW_009649951.1, read on the forward strand.
GTTAAAGATCAGTTAGATAAATTGGATATACATAAATCCATGGGGCCTGATGGGATGCACCCTCGGGTGCTGAGGGAGCTGGGGGAAGTCATTGCTGGGCCTCTCTCCATTATCTTTGAAAGGTCCTGGAGGACAGGTGAGGTGCCTGAGGACTGGAGGATAGCCAATGTCACTCCAGTCTTCAAAAAGGGCAGGAAGGATGACCCGGGAAACTACAGGCCGGTCAGCCTCACCTCCATCCCTGGGAAGATGATGGAGCAGCTTGTTCTGGGAGTCATCTCAAAGCACCTGGATGAAAAGAAGATTATCAGAAGTAGTCAACATGGATTCACCAAGGGGAAGTCATGTCTGACTAATCTGATAGCCTTCTATGACAAAGTAACTAGATGGGTGGATGAGGGGAGGGCAGTGGATGTTGTCTACCTTGACTTTGGCAAGGCTTTCGACACTGTCTCCCACATCATCCTCACAGGAAAGCTTAGGAAGTGTGGCTTAGATGAATGGACGGTGAGGTGGATTGAGAACTGGCTCACAGATAGAGCTCAGAGGGTTGTGGTTAGTGGCGCAGAGTCTAGTTCAAATGGCATCCTGGGGTGCATCAGGAAAAGTGTGGCCAGCAGGTCGAGGGAGGTCATCCTCCCCCTCTACTCTGCCCTGGTGAGACCGCATGTGGAGTACTGTGTCCAGTTCTGGGCTCCCCAGTTCAAGAAAGACAGGGAACTGCTGGAGAGGGCCCAGCAAAGGGCAACAAAGATGATTAGGGGACTGGAGCACCTTTCTTATGAGGAAAGGCTGAGGGACTTGGGTCTCTTTAGTCTAGAGAAAAGAAGATTGAGGGGGGATCTTATTAATACATACAAATACTTAATGGGAGGATGCCAGGGGGATGGGAGCAGTCTTTTTTCAGTGGCACCCAGTGATAGGACGAGGGGTAATGGGCATAAACTTGAACATAGGAAGTTCCATCTTAACATGAGAAGGAACTTCTTTACTTTGAGGGTAGTGGAGCACTGGAACAGGCTGCCCAGAGAGGTGGTGGAGTCTCCCACTCTGGAGACATTCAAAACCCGCCTGGACGCTGTCCTGTGTAACGTGCTGTAGGTGACCCTGCTCTGGCAGGAGGGTTGGACTAGATGATCTCCAGAGGTCCCTTCCAACCCTAACAATTCTGTGAATTCTGTGAATTCTGTAAAACTGTTTTTACTCATTCTACAAGTCCTTCAGTTAGTTCAAATACCTAATTTTAAAGAATCTTACAGAATATGATCTGCCTTTCTGCAAAATACATTCTGCAGCATGCCAACAACTCTTGGACAGGATTTATGTCAGCCACACAATTACATCAAGCAGAACTGCAGGCAGAGTATTTGTGCTGACATATATACCACAAAGATTTTATTATGATGTGACTGAAGGAAATATGGTTTCAAATTTCTTTTGAGCTTAAAATGTAAACTTTACTCAGAAATACCCCCCCCCCCCCAAAAAAAAAAAGGTTAATTTCAAATGTGTGCATGTAACTATAAAAGTATCTGTGTCTATGCAGTTTACCAGAAAAGTTTGTGCCCAAAATTTGGAAGTCCATTGATGCTGAAATACTCACTCAAAATTTGCCTGGAGATAAGCTACAGTATCCAGACTACACAGACTTCATATATCTCAGTTTCCTCACCTGTAGAAATCTTACCTTCTTTATGTAGTGTTGTGAGTTGATTAAGCACTTGTAAACTTCAAATAAGTGTAAGCATTGTTAAAAGATAAGTATTTATAGCGGAGAGGCATATACTTTTTCTCTAACAAACAGAATAATATCAGAATTAAGTTAATAAGGTATATAATGTAAATAAGTAAAAATACATTTATCAGAGTTCTATTCAGGTAGATTTAAAGTGAAACAGTTTTTCTGCAAGTGGAGGTGAAGTATATTTCAAAACGTAGTCTTGGTTAGTCGTGGGTAGTCCACAGTGAATGGCATAAAAAGGATTACATATTTTAAGACTTGAAAAAGAAATAACATTTGCAACAAGCACCCTCTGAGGCAAGGACCTCTTTTTAGTGAATGTGAGTGGGAAAGATAGCATGTAGATTGCTTTTTCTGTAATTTTCAGCTTCTGTATTTTACACTCTGCAACTCATTTGTAACCAGTCAGAACTGCTGTTTGAGACAAAAATAGGCCAGGTATGCTGCTGGTCTATTCTAATGTAGCAATATCTATATTCCTATGAAATGAAGAAAGCAACGAAAAACTCCAAGATACTCTGAAACACAACTTATGTTGACGAAAATATAACTGGCAAGTCAGTAAACTATTCATGAAGACAACAAAATAGAGTGAAGCTATTTAAAAATCACCACTCATATGACTTTGAAACAAAGAACTGGGTATACCAACAATAATAATCACATTTTCCTTAACATCACTGGAATTAGTAGCATACCTGACTCACTGCATGTGACCAAATAGCCAAACCTAACTGTCCAACCACAGAAAGATTAGTGAAGCAAGCAGAGTACTGTCCCTCATTCTTTGGCCAACAACGTCATTACATTTTCTTTCTGAAAGACCTCATGTGATTTTACAGGGTTTTGATTGTTAATACTTTTTTTTCCCCCAATCAAAGTGTTAAGACAAACACCATTTTCAAGGCACATGGTTTCATCAAAACTTGGTGTAAAGTTTCTTAATAAATTATAACCTAAACTGTCAGATTTTATTTATTTATTTTTTCACTACTCCCAATTAAAGTGATTTTTAAAGTTCAGGTTCCTTTTCTAGAAACTTACTAGGTGAGATATCCCAAATCACTCTATTATTCCTACATGTCATGGATGGCACGACCACAGGGATGTGTTCCAAAGGTCTGTATTCTAAAGCTATTTAGTGACATATGATTAACCAAATCAGATAACAGTCTTACTTTTTAGATGAAAGAGATATCCTTCCCTTATGTCAGAAAGATAAAAAATAGAAAAAGTGAAACCAAGTGAATTATTTCTGTCTTCACAATGGACAGAATCTCTAAGTTTACAGGGGTTGTAGAACATGATCCTGCAGTTGTTGCGTCTGAGTGTTCTTGGATTCAAAAGATTATTTCTAACTGAGCCAGTGAGAGCTATGCAGAGGAAGACCAAAGGGTCAATCTTATCTGAACTGCACAGATCAGACATTATTTTATAACACAGTTCAAAACAGGGAAAATTCTTGTCTTGCAAATATGTGTAATTTCTGTAATAGTTGTTGTTGAGCTCTGGTCTACAAAGGAATCTACATTTTGGTTGCTCAGAAATGAGTTTAGCAAATCTTTAAACACGGAGTACACCACCAGATTTTTACAAACTCTGTATAAATGTACTGACCTTACTGTCTTTTCCACTAAGGAAAGTAGAGCTATTTCCTGGTTTGTGGTAGGTAACGAGACCTTTTGCCCTTTCCAAAACCACCGGCCAGCTCCTTACATCTGTCTCTTTAGCCTTACTCAACTATTTTTAGCGCTATATCATTCTCCTTCCTTGATTTTCTCCTAGAACACAGTCAATAAAAATCATAAGAAAAGAAAGCCTATCTTGTTCAGAAGGTGGTCTCTCTACCACTGAGCAGCATCTGATTGTGAAACTGTTACCTGATTCTACCTGATTCTTTTTAAGAGAGTGTACTGCTTTCGATTTCTCCTCTGAAAGAAAGCTGTCGTCTTTATATAAATCATACGCTGTTATTGAGGTCAAGAAAAAGAAAAAGCATGAAAAAATATCTATAAGCTAGAGCATTTATATGGGAAGGTTGGAATTCAGACTGTCCAAACCAGTCAGGAATAGGAAGATGCTCCCCTGTTCCAGGTGAAAACCCTGTTCATGGAGAACACCCCTCTCTCACAGTTTTGTGAGCAGCATTTACCATCACTGAAACAGAGTACAATTAATTACAACCAGGCTCAGTATCTTCAATGCTCTATGCCTGTGGACTTATGTTTTTTCAAAGCCACATTGTTTCTTTGATGTCCATAAATACCTTTCCAAATCCTTTGCAATTTTGTATGAGTTATTTCTCAATTTATGTTGGCTCTTTTTCACTCTCTCATATTAATACTGCAACATCTCAACTCCACAAGCAACGTCAACATTAGTATATTTGCGGGTTTTGCAGACGTTCATACCCAGCTTTAGGACCCTGGATTTTGTGAAGTTATTCAAGGGATAGTATTTCAAAATCCCTTCTGTCAGAAAAGAAGATTGAGGCTGAATGAGCAGCATTGCCAGGCTTCTGTTACATCTTGTGACGGTACCACACTTGGAATAATATGCTACCAATTTTCTTCTGTGACAGATAAACCACATTACAAAATTGTTAGCAATTTCTATTGAAATCATTCTTAGATTTATGTTTCCAGAGTAAGCAACTTCATAGAGGCTGGGGAGTAGACTTAAGATGAGAACTATCTTTTTTTCACACTTGTGCATACATTTTCTGAATATTTTTCAAATTAAAATGAAACACACTTTTTTTCTTCCTTCTGTGTTCTTGAAAAAAACCTTGTAGTCAAATTCCATCGCTATCTTTTCTTCCTTTTGAAAAGAGAGAAAAGAAAACAGAAGATCCACAACTAAAAACACCTTGAAAACTGCAGATTAAGAAAAATGTGTTTTGTTTTGTTTTGTTTTAAGGTATACATTTATTTGTATGAACTGTATTGAAGAATTCTAAGTGAAGTTGGAGACAATATTGTTGAATTTGAAAATTTTCTAAAAAGGTATTGAATTTATAGTCTGTATATAAAATATATCAGTATATAGCCAAGAAACTTGTAAATGCCATGGATGATGGCAGGTTGGAAGAAGATTAGAATGTGCACTTCCTGCCTAACATTCACATCAGACACAAAAAAAATAAAATATTCCAGTGTTCTGTAAAACTAAGCAGAGGCCTGCATGCCTTGTGATCATTAGAAATCCATTGACATTTCTCACAAGACTAAGCAAGGTTAGATCTGGAAAAGGTCCAATTTAGGTAATTGCATGCTGTTCACATAAGTTACTCCTGCACTCTCGTGTTTTGTATTTTTTGTTGTTATTTTTTTGGTGTATTTTTTTTTTATTATTATATATTTTTAAGACTGGTTGATGTGCAAAGTGTATTTAGATAGCCACCATTCCATTCTCCATAGAAAGTACCTCATGGATTAATACTTTCTGGAAAGTTTTCCAACTAAACATATTATACAAATGTAATATATTTCTTTAAGTGAGAAATGAATGAGGTATCTTATCAGCAAAGCAGAAAGACAGACAATGAGTGAGGTCATTCAATTTGACTATAATTTTATTAACTAATCTGGGAATTTCACATCAATAAATCATACAGCCCAGCTAGTTATTTTTTTCTTAATAATTTCACCTGGTGAGAACTGCAATCAGCCTTTGTCGAGGCCGCACTGCTGTCCTACTCTTACAATGGTTAAAGACATGGAGACAGATTTACTGCTTCTTCTACTGTGTCTTTCTTTCTGATTTCTGCTCACTGGCTTTCATTCTCCCTTTTCATTGAGGATTTGTTTTCCCCCAAGCATATTATGAAAGTAAATCCATCAGGGAAATGGACAAGTTCTGCTCGCAATTCAGTGTCTGCAGTGAATACTTGTCAACGTCTAATAACTGAACCCCACCCAGCCGTTGCAAACTAACGGAGAGGAAAGATTCCCTCCTAGCCTCCAGAAAGTCAGCTGGCAAGACTGGGTCCTGCTCTGATGTTAGTAAGTAATCAGCAAGGCTGAATCTCCTGTCTAGGAATTTGTCTTTCGTCCTCCAAGGGCTTCAAAGGTAGGTAATGGACTTAACCCTGGCAGTCAACCTCTTTATCTGTTGTCCTGTCTGTCTTGCCTCTCACTCTTGCTAATATGAAGAGATTCAGAAAGGTGCTTGAAAGGCCGGAGTTTTTACCTTTTCTTATCAGAGGAAGATTTATAAATATGCTACATTAAATATGATTAAATCCATGGAATTACAATGGATTTGCAACTAAAAGCATAGGTTCATTTTCCTGGAATCACAAATAGTTATATATTTCATGGCAAGACCCACCTCAATAAGAATAGAAATAGGAGCTGTGGTTCTTAGCTTTCTTTTGTGTTCACTTTTAATTAATAATCATGTATCTCTATGGATTTCACAGCAGCCAGCATATAAAGTTTAGGCAAATCTCCTGAACTGTTCAATGGGAAAAGGCTGGTTTAAGCATCTTTCTTTCCAGTAAACCACTAGTAATGTGATGTCCTTTTACAACTGTGTTTTGAATAGAAGGCAAAGAGGCTATTTTCTATGTGGGCAAATTAATGAATCAATGCTGTCAGGCTAAAGGAAAAACTCTAAGTACTGTGGGAGTTCAGGTGTAAGGTACACATATGGTATATCAGCAGATGCAAGAGTGAATGGATGGAGGCACAGTCAGGAATACCACTAGGTTTAACCAGCAACTATGAGGAGCTTTTCTCTACAATCATTCAAGGGATGGACTATCCAAGTCCTTCCTTACTGATCGAGAGAGATCTGGTTTTGCTTTTTGCGCTCCCACTAAAATAGTGGCAGCCTCTGCATATTGTGTGAGAGCCAGAGAAGAGATCATCAAGTAGGTATTCAGACCCAAGCCCATGATGATGTAAGATCATCAGGGCATAGGTTCAAACTGAATTGGAGCTTCTACTGCCAGAGGTCCCCAAACAGCATCCATCTTATTTTTGTGTCTATATAAAAGACAGTGATGCAATGATAAGAGAGCTGCTTACTAAGCCAATACATTCAAATACCCAGGCTGCTGGCATCACTCCTTTGAGGGCACGTTTCATGTTACACAATATGCCTAGTTTCCCAAGGAAATGAGATATGTGTATTCATAATATTTGTCTGTCTGTTGCCCATGTCTTGTGACAGCTTTCTAACATGTTGCTTAATTTCAGTCATATATGATGAAGGGATGCAAAGTTTAAAAATGTCAGGTTCCTACATGATTCACAAAAAGTCAGGTATAGGAGTTTGATCCTATTAGCATCTCCCTGGAGGAAAAGGCTGAAGTATGAGTTTAGACTTTATTAGACATAAAATAATCCACGAAGCAAGTCATGACAGTTGCTCAACTACTTTTTTATTATTTTTTTTTTTTAAGATACTTACTCCCTTGTGTGTTTCTCAATCTCTAATTTGTAGACCCGATTAGGTAAGACTCTTCTATCAAGTATAAACATTGTGTATTAGTATTTCTGGAACAAGCCTATAGTTCCTAAATGAATAATGACACAATTTCTCATTGTTCATATTAGAATACAGATTCCTTACAAATATGAAGTGGTTTAACAACATCTCTTTTTGCCTATTGCACATATATGATTATCTAAGAAAATTTATACTTGTAACTCAATTATCCTTTTCCAAAAGAAATACCCTTACATTGTGCATTACTGGAGGGCTCCCAAACATTTTGTGAAAGATAGCACCGGGTACTTGCCATATCAGAAAGAACATCATAAATACTCACTCTTGACATTTTCATGCTTTCACTTTTCTTATGTCATAAAGGACAGGTCCATCATAAAACATTTGAAGATTGTAGTATACGATATATTAATGATACTGTAAATCTTAGCCATATTAACAAACACTCTTCTTGCTATAGGGATCTGAATGGCACCAAGATAAAAGAAGAACAGAATAGAGGTTCTAATAGCTTAATCAACCAAAACCATGGAAAATCAAAGGAGGTCACTCATAGCATGGTCACTTCATGCCTGATTCCTTATTTGAACATCAGTATTGCAAGTAAAAGTAAGTTATGGAAGTACTCATATTTGTTGTAACCATCCATTCTCAAAGAATTTAGGACCAAGACATTCATAGTAGACTTTTTCCTTCTAAATTAATAGTATTTAAATATCATAATTTTTACAATATGTTTGTACAGGTAGCCTCTGATTTATCTTCCATAAAGATCTATAAAAGAGATTTAAAAAAAAAAATCCCTTGGAAGAAGCTTGATGTCCTTACTTTCCTCCAAAACCAGTAGGTACTGAATGCCACCAGATTTAGTACTAGTTTACAGAACTTGGAGGCTGCTCTCTCCTTCAGACCAAAAGTTTATAGATTAAAGTACTACAACAAAAATCAGGTTTTTTTACATGATTTCACATTAAGACACTTTGTATAATTTCATGATAGGAAGTTATGTCTGAGTTGGAAAAAATAAAAAATCACTCAGACTTCTCATATTTGTTGCACTTTATTGTATGGTTTTTTTTTTCAGAAAACTTTTCTAATAAATTCAAAAAGTGAAATATTTCCACTAAGTACTTTGTAACATTTAAGAGGAAATCTTAAAAATCACATAGTTTTAAATAAAACACATTAAATAATAATAAAAAACCTGAAGTTTTTAGGATGAAGAAGTTGTCCTTGTACAAAGCTGTTCACTTTTTACTTTTCATAAACCTGTTTCTGGAAACAAGCTAATAATTTCCAGCACCTCTGGAATTCTCCTTTTACCTCATCATATGAAAAATAGAGATGTGGAGCAGTTAAAATAGTGTTGATCAACTTTACATCATCCATACGGTTTACTTCAACAATTCTAAAGTGCAGCTATTTGCTATTATTTCTCTCTAGGTCATGTTCTGATCTCAGTTAAAACTATTTCAAAGAGAACAGAATTAGGTTCTCTCCATTTTTTTTTCAAACAAAAACAACAACAAAAAATACAAGTGGGGAGAGATTGGAGGGGGCTAAATTTTAAAAAGACATTAGGTTTTTATATTAATTTAAGTTTGTGTCAGGGTTCTCTTCGGTGTCAATGTTTTATTTTTGGTATTTCAGTAAGAGTTCATTATCTGTGGGTAAGCTGCCCATGTATAAGCTAATTATAATTATAGCTGTGCTATTTTCAAAGGCATACTTTACATCTCTTAGTGAAGTGTTATAAGGAATCTGTGTCAAGACCAGAATGCACGTGGGATTCTATCTTATAGAAGAGAAAAGGAATTCTGATGGTTTTCTGAAACTCAGCAATTTTTTATTTTTTTTTTCTGATAGTGTAATTTAGGCAAAATTTGGTTTGCTGGAAACCAGGAAATGAACAAAACCTTAAGATCAGGGTTCTGTTAATTGTTTATGATTCATTTAACATGTGTGACTGCACTGTATGGGAGCCAATTTTTTCTCTCATTTAAGCCATTATTATCTTAATGAATTCCATTGATTTGAACAGAATTATTATAGAATTACAGTTATGTAACAGCACATGACTTACCTCAGTCTTATCAATGACATTACGATAACCACTCAAAATATCATTTGTACTTGTCTTGGCTGGGACAAAAAATCCACTATTGAAGTCAAATCATATTAAATCCATTCACATCTCTCCTTCTTATGGTCTGTCTTCGAATTTTTGAGAATGTAGCTTAAGCAAAGGCAGGATTCAACTCAACTGGATGTCTGCATGATGTTTTCTCAAGGGTATCATTGTTCCTTTATGTGGTAAAACTTTCTCTTCTTTTCTAAAAATACTCAAGTACTAGGAAATGGCAAAGCACACCTTAGAAGTCTTAATGCAGAAGTTCCTGATCTCATATCAGATCTCACATCCTTTCCTGTGAAATAATTTTCTTGAGCTCTATGATTTTGTCTTATGCTAGTCAGCAGTGCATGTATTTGTACTGCACAAATGAATTCAGTCAATTCCTTTTTATGCTTGAAAAATCTGTCCCGAAAAAGGAATATAATTTTTTTTTTTCCATAATGAATAAGGATCAAAAGCCTAACCTCAGTATAACTTATGACAGCAAGTGTATTTCGTCCTCTTGAACTACCAAAGGTATGAAATAAATGTATTAAAAGGATTGTAAAGAACAAGTCTTTTAATAAACAAACAGACATATTCTATACACATTGTATTTTTTTTTATTTAGCATTCCACTTACATTTTTCTAGCTATAGTGTTTTGAACCATTTACCCTCTCCAGTTGTTCTAATTATACCCATCAAATGTGATGCATGTTTAATTGGATTTTAATAGGATGGTAACTCCTTGTTTAGCAGCAAGCTTAACAGGAGTGTAATTTATTGTTGATAAAGTATGAGGTGTCAGATCCAGCTACTAAATAAATGGTAGAACTGTACTTAAAACCCATGTCCTGAATGCCATTGGCATTCAGAAGGTAGATACATCTAAACCAGAGTAAAGGATAACTTTGTACATGGTATAGGATAAGAAATAAGCTGGTATTCAAGTGTTCAACAATTATGAAAAATCCTCGGGTTTTTTGTAAAAAAACAAAAACAAAACCAAAAAACTTGAGTGTAATTTCTGCATGAGTTATGCATGGGGGACAGAGTTTTTGAAGTACCTTTGTGCCAGCAAACACACATTCTGAAAAAGAGTATCAGCTATTGAGAAATATATCTTGTGAAATGTGTTAAAACTCAGTTGACCAAAGAAAAAACATCTGTTAAAAGAGCCCAAATAAAAAAACCAAACATTTGTTTAAAGACTCATCCTAAATGTACATTATTGATGGACAGAACTTTTAAATGGTAGCAAAGAGGCAATCAGCTATGCAGTCATCATTATGTATGACATGATATTGATGCCTAATGTTTCTGACACATTACCTGGAATGAGAATATTTCTTTACCAAAACATCACAAGGGCAGAAAAAATGCAAGCAGAATGTGCAGCCAAAACCCACACCACACCACACCTACACACACACACAACCCAAACCAGAAAGAGAACTAAAAATAGTAAATAGGAGAGAAAGATGACTGCAAACCTGAAGTTATAGGTGAGATTTGCACCACAAATGAGGACAGATCTAAGCATGTAGTGGAGGTGTCCTAAATCTCAGACCAAACCCTACCTTTCAGGTGATCTACATTCAAGAGAGTACAACTCCAAGTGCATTTGGAATCTCTCTGATTGATGAAGCTGTTAAAAAGACAATGTGAGCAACCAGGGTTTTCTTCAGCACTTAATGGGCAAATGTAAGAAACATAGTCAAATGAATCCAAACTGAATTAACATTTTGTTCTTTTTACACTCAAGTAAATGAGAAATCAAAATTAAAACAAAACAACAAAAAAAAAAAACAACAACCAAACCCACCAAAAAAACGTTTCCATTTTTATAGGAAGAAAATGTATGGCTTGGAATTGAGTGATTGATGTTGGGCATTTATAGGAAGAGCAAAGCAAATTAAATTTTGTGTCCAGACACTCAGTGCTGAAGATCATTCCCTTTCAGTGTCAGAGATTGAGATTCTATACCTTTGTCTTACTTTGGAGAATACCCCAGTCACCAAATTACAATATTTTCTGGAATATCCAGAGTGTGTTCATCTTTTCTGTTTACACTGAGACAAGAAAAAGTACCTAGTTGCTTCACCTGTGGTGTAGACTTACTGCAGAGCTAATTGTGTTACTCAGCATGGTGACTCTTTCACTGCAATAAGTGGAACTGGTCCAAAGAAAAAACATTGACTCACTTATAGTCTGCTAAGTCTAACCACTATGTCATTTGAGAATTCTGTCTGGGATCTGACCCTAGCTCATTGGTGCTCTCGGTGGAGACAAGCCATTCTTATGTTAGCTACTAAGCCAATAGATAAAGGGTTTGTAAAGGTGTTTCCAAACTTTTTAAATCTGAAAATAACTAACAAACTCAGAAGTGACAGAAAGCACATGTGTGGTGAGTTACATAAATAAAAAGAATGACAATTTTCTCAGAAACTCTCAAAATCTAGGGATTGTATTTTGCTTCTAAAATACAGTGGTTTAGAATTTCCTAGGAAACTGAACAGCTTGATTACTTTGACTTTGAATTGGACCAAAATCTAATATCAGAACAGCGTTTTCAGTGAACCAAGTGAAAAAGAGATCTACAGCAATTATGAATGAGATTCTTTGCACAAGACATATTTATGCATACTTGTATTTGGCTGCAATTTTCAAAAGTACTCCAGGGCACTGGAGAACTGATTTTCTTAAGCACACTTGAATGTGTTATTTCAATGTTTTGGAGGGAAAAAATATATTCTTTATAGCTTCATGAATAGAGGAAAACACAGATTTGGTCAAATCTTTGCCATCAGTATATCATGCCAAGTCTGTGTTTTGGTCAAGTAGATAAAAGATAAGCAAAACCTGTCAATCCTATTTCAATTATGCTTTTTCTTATATTATCATTGCAATTAGCATTAAGAACTTCCCAGTTTTTCACATCTACTTTTACAAGCCTTCCATCATACCTTTCGGAAAGCGTATCTGCATTGTCATAAGTATTAATATCAAATTCACAATTACCCGTTAGGAACAGCAGTATGAAATACGAGCAAACCTTTGTTATTAACTCTTGGTTGAATTTAAACAGGTTTTCAATTGTGATTTCATATGAGATTAAAAGAATCCTTTTGCTCTTGTGATTACTTTTTGCTAGCCTGTGTCACTTGTAAGTAATCTAACAGTTAAAGTAGGAGATTTTCTCAGCGTGGATCACTAGCTTACAATTTAGCTTGTGCTTTAGTATTACACTGAACTGCTGTCTTGAAGAGATACCTTGCATTCATGGAAACTGTTCTTGGCAACTTTCTACTCCTGACATCTTTTGACACACTTAAGTTGAAATGCACATTCTCTGCCTCTTTTCCTGTAGCAAGCTTTGTTTGTTTCTCTGCAATAAGATCTGTATAGTGCTTTCACTGCGAATTATCAGCATTAATGAAGGTAACACTGGTTCATTGTTTCTCTGGATTTGAAAGCAAATGTCTTGGGTACCCCCTAATAACAGGAGGACCTAGAAATCACCGTTGGAGATTGCAGAATAGTCTTCCATTCCTCTTACAAGTCCTTTTGGTGAGAATTTGAGTTTAAAAGTATATACTAACCAGTTCTTAAAATGTGTTCCTTCATTTCTGAGACCACACTTGCATAGAAACCTCAACTATTGCATCAAGATTAGAAATACTACTACAGTTATAAACAAGCTAAACGTGAATTAAGGCCAAAAATAAGAATGTAGTCTCAAACGGTGACTGCATGCTATTAGCAACATCAGAAATATACATAAACTTTTCTGGAAGGCAGTAGGAACAAAAATGACCATTTACAGCACTCCCTTTTTTTTTTTTTTTTCTTTTTCTTTCTTTTTTTTTTTTTCCCCAGAAACATGCTCAATGGATTTCTGGAGAGACAGAAAGTTGTCTTCTTTACACTGACTGTTGGCTGAAATTCGTTTTACTGGCACAAAGCTGATATTGCTAGTCATTACATGGATCAAGAGAATACAATTTGGCAACAGCAAAATTCACTTTTCAGTCTCCACGTAGTGCTTGGATTAAAGGCTATAGTCTTCAGTGCCATCTGGAAAGGATACAAGGTCTATATTCTCTGTATTCTAATTGCATGTTAAATCACGAATATAGATCCTAGTCTCAAACGTGTGTAAGTGAGCTCAGCTGTATGTACTTCAGACACCAAGGCCAGATCACTTTATTCTTAATGTCAGGTTGTGTAATAAAGTCCTCTTTTTCAAAGCAGATGAGCGCCAACTTACCCCGAATGGATCAGCCTCCTAATGTCCTGATAACTATCACCACAATATCATTGTTTTCCATTGTTTTCTTGAAATTGTTATATTAATTACTTGTATAATCATTCCCTTCAAAGTTTTGAAGTTTATATAGGATGAATGACACCATTTCAAACCAAAAATACACCAGGTAATAACTGTGGTATTTTTTCCCTTTGAGGCTAGGTGAAAACTGAATACATAATAATAGGAATCAGAACTAGAGATAATTTCTCCAATTTTCTAATTTAATTGTGCACAATAAATAAGTTACATGTTAAAAAAAACAACCTTATTTCTTCTTCTCCCTTATCTCTTCCTCATGTTCTTCAACTTTTAAAGGGAACTTTCCTCTCTTGACTCCAGCAGGTGTATCTGCACTCTAAAGATGTAGATAGGTATATATGTATACAGGTATGTAGGTAGGTAGGTAGGTAGACAGATAGATATCTAGACTGATTAAATAATGGGTTTTTTTATGTCTAAAGTATGAAATGGATCAATCAATCAATTGAACTACCTAGGTATTGGTAAAATATATTTACACGCACATACTATTTCTTAAATAGTTTTTAGGGGGTGACTAGGAAATTAAAGTAGCATATTCAAGCAGTGTTTTCATACAAGTAAACATAATTTAGAAAGGCTACTTCAAATAAGAGTTATGAGCATAAACATATTAACACCTTCATAAAAACTTTCAAAGGAGTTTGTCACAAATGATTTAATAAGCTATATTTTCAAGACAGTTTTTCAGCAGCAAAAAACCTAGTGACACATACACCCCCATCCACCCTTCCCAAAGAAAAACCACACCCACAACCCAAAACAAAACAGAAAATGAAAACAAACTTTTGTCTCTCATCAGGCACTGGAAATAGACAAATGACTTCCAAATGCCAGCAATGTATTAAATTATTAGATCACAAAAAGTAATGTTGATATTGATGGGAGTGACTTGTTGCAGACCTGCGCTATGCCAGCGTCACAAAAATACTAGCTTTGTCACTACAGTTAACATTGAATCCTGATCTTATTCCCCCTTGAAACAGAAGAGAGACAGATAAATCTCCTCATGCATCCTAATCTGACCCTTTTCAAGAGAAACAGAGAATACGCATACACATAGCTTGCTTCCCACCTTAAACAAAAGCTAGCTATGAACATTACTTCTGCTTAAAAAAGCTAGGGAGGAAGGATTCAGATCAGATTGAAAGATATGCTCTCCAGAAGGGAGGCAGCCTGAGCTAACGAAATATCAGGACCACGCCTTCACCCTCTTCTCTGGTTTTGGTCGTTCCAACAAGCATGAAGAAAAGGGAGAGCATACAGATACAGAACCTTAGGAAAGGTTCTGTTTTCTGTAAACAAGTAAACTTGGGAAAAGTACATATATTAGTTATATTAATTCCACGTCAGAATAATGAGATGGATTCTGTCAGGCTTTGGGGGAACTTAGCTAAAACTTTTACTACGCAGTATTTCTACTTAGTGAACTATAGAATCAAATGAAGCATATGCTCATGATATTTATTTAGGATTTGATGTTCAGAAGGACTGCAAAAAAACTTGGAAAACAAAATTCAAATTCATTTAAAAGGAGAGGAAAAGAACAAAAGAAGAAAAAGGCTAGGGAAAAGAAAAGGGGAAGGGAAGGGAAGGGAAGGGAAGGGAAGGGAAGGGAAGGGAAGGGAAGGGAAGGGAAGGGAAGCTTACATTTATAAACTTTACTTGTAACAACCATACAAATAGCTCCAACCACAATTTGTTTGATACATAGATTTGTATTGTGGAAGACCAGAGGAATGTGAATTCAACAGTCTGTTGAAGCAGGTGAAAACTTGCAATGAATGTGCAATACAAAAGTACATACGAAAAGGTATATAAAGTAAAATTGTCTCTATTCTACCTCCATGCATTTAGAGAGTGAGTCTAATTGTGGAAGTTGCTTTTCTTTAGTTATATTTTCTGATTATTTTTCTCTTCTATACCAAATTCTCCCTTCCATCTTTGAAGAAAAACAATTTAGGAAGTTGGAGGGAGATTTTTTTGATATATCTTTAGATGTGAAGAAGGCTGCTGCATGGAGGAAATAAAGGTTTCATTATGTCCAGCACATGCGAATTGAAACAGTACTACAGCATCAAGCCATGGGCAAAACACCTAAATAAGGAAAAGCTTATAGTGGTAAAGATAACTGAGGAAATTTCTTGCAGGGGTTAAGGAGACTTACGTTATGTCTTTAAGAGTAGTTAATATAAGCATTTGTCACCAGTGAAAAAAGTATAATTGATCCTGCTTTGGGACATAGGAATGTACTCAGACTTTTTCAAAAGTTTCTCCCTTAGATATTCCTCAATAGTGCTCCTTTATTTTTGCTAAAGATTTATCTTTAGCTCAAAAATAAAAGAGAAGGAAATTCTTTTACAAATGCAAATACAACTACCCTACTGTCCACCTAATAGTGTTTGATGGCTGCATGCTTTCTATAAATTATTTTAAACCATTGCTGCAAAGGATGGCAGAACAAGTTAATTACACAGGTGATTCTGCTGTTTAATACACAGGTGGACATAGATTCTTCTGTCACATGAAATCTTCATACATATTTGCATCCCATAGTACTTTTATTTTTTTTTTCTGTAACTTAAGACTCTTACAGGATGTATTTTTATTTTTTTTCTGGGGAATAACAAAATCCCTTGTTACCTCTGCTTAATTTCTTAACTTCAACATTTCTGTGAAATGTCTGAACATAGGAAAACATTTAAAACTACTGAACTATTTTTTCCATGTCCTGAGCAAATATCATTTTCATCCAAAATATATTTCTCATTTTAATTAGACAAAAATCTTCTCTAATACATATTCATATTCAGGAGTTATATTGTTATCTGAAAATTCCATATAAAAATCCTAATGCATGGTTCTAATCTCAAAGTGTAATTACACTGGTTTTGAATATGTGTTGTAGAGGTCATTTTCAGTAGGTGAAATTACAATAGAGGTTTATATTAGAATATTTTACTTCCACATATCTGTCTTCTGGTAGATTGTAGATTTTTTGGAAGTTTGTTCATTTATGACAGGCAGAGAAAGGAGAAAAAGGAAAAAAGGAATCTGAAAGGTATCAGCTGGAGTTATATTTTGCTCTTGTCTCATTACCACTTACATATAAAAAGATTTTTGAGGAAAATTCTTTCAAAGTATCTTCAGTTATGAGGTGATATCTTCAGTTTTTTCCCCACTATCATTTAAACGGAGCACAGTAACTAACTTGCCTAATGCCAGAAGTTGAACCCGGAAACTTTAGATCTAATATTGACACATTGTCAATAGCGAACATGTACTTTGCTGAGAAGAATGGAAGAAACTACATGCATTGAAACAGGGACGTTGCAAACATTTATGCAATATTGCAGTTCTCTGTTTTCATTACTTAATGTAGCAAAGGTCGCTGGTTCTATTTCTCAAGTATCAAAGATTCATACTGGCATCTCTGCACAAATACACATCATCTGAAGAGAACAGAGATGTGTTTGTAACAGCTCATCACTGAGATATGGATACACAACAAAAAGTTATACCACGTAACCCACATATGCAAAATTACACAGAAGTTACATGATACACCTTTGTCTTTACTTCTGTCAAAGGACAAAACACTGGGCAATTTTAAACTGTGTACAAAATTCAGAATGTAGAATATGTTAAGATACAACATTACAAACTAAAAGAAATGCAATAGTTTATTTTGTATCATCATTTTCTTCTTTGGGAAGCAGCCTGATGTAATTTCCTGCTGCTTTAGTGGCAAGTAGAATTTGACTGTAGAGTGTTATGTTATCATAAGTTCCTGTTTTCTTCAGACACATGGATGAAACATCAGAATATTAACAAAAGAAACACCCACAGATGCTTTCCTTTTCATTGGCAGGCAATGTCCATGATAAATGTCAAAGTCCAAGGTGTATGTTCTTATAGGGAGATGGAGTGAGATATCTATAATCTTGTTTGCATATTCAAACAAAGGTCGTTGTTCCTAACCAAAGAAAGCAGAAAGATCATTCAAAAGACAAAAAGTGAACTTTCTAAAAATGTGCTATTTTTTTTTTTTTTTTTTTTTCTTTCATAAAGAAAGAGACCAAACCAATATTTTCAGGCAGCTGAGAGAGTCTGAAAAGAAAAGACATCGGAAGGATACACTGAAAAGAATCTGAGAGTTGATGTAGCTTGCTGATATTTGAGAAAGTGGGGGAAGGGTAAGAAAATGTCTTCTTATTTTTTTTTATTGAAAATATTATATTTTTGTGCCTCAGAGATGAATCATCTCCGGCTGGGATAATTAAGCTGTTACCAGAGAGAGGTTGAACAGCACACAGCAGCAGCAATTCCCCTGAGCCCTATTCAATTCACTGGTGCAATTCTAATAAATGGTTTCATGAACCCCCAGGTAGGCCACTCCAACATATGGATTTTACAGTCACATCTTGTCATAGGGCTAACCTAAGCCTTTGCTCCAAACACTTTGAAGAAAGCAGGATAGATGTAGGGATGAACTTATACCACCAGGTGCCTTTTCCCTGATCATCTTATTATAAAAGCCGTTTGGATCTTGTCCTAAATTGAGATATAAATTCATTTTGTCAGGGACTTTGTATTAAAGTGGTATTCAGAGCAAAGTTTTGCCCCCCGAGGTGTTATCTTTATGCAGAGAATAAACAAAAATGCCCCACTTTGGAAAAGAACTGTTATGGAAAGTGGGAGGGAAAATGATCCCCCATTGTCCATCCACTTTATTCACTTTGATATGCTGTACATGAGATAAGTGAAGCCAAGGCTCAGTCTGTTTCTTCTCCCTTTCTCCAGCCCATTTCTCACTTAATCTCTAGCTGGAAATTACTCCTGCATGGACCTTGCTTTTCCCATTAGGTGGGGCTCAATAGTACCTATAGTGACTTCAGTCTTTCAGACTAATGAAGTAGACAGAGTTTCTCTCTTTGGAAGGATATTTCAAAACACAGAACTGGACCATGAAGTAGATGTTCAAATCCTTGGAGTATGACATTTAACTGCCCACATTCACTCTTCCCTAGGCCTGTGGGACTGCCATAATCTGAAACAGACATGGCTTTACCTCAGGTACACCACATTGCTTCATGTGCATGTAGCAAATATGTTTACAAAATCCCTTCAGTGAGAAATCTTAATTCTGTGACCTCTTAAAAAAATGCCACCCAAAGAATAGGGAGGGCAGAGACATTGGCATTATAAAACAAAGCAAGTAAAAACAATTTATAATGCAAGCGTAGCACAGCAGCAACTACAGAAGTTCCCCAAACCCTTCACTTAAATGTAATGTGTTGCAAGAATTTAGAAAGCGATTTTGGAGAAAAAAACACAATTTCATTACTATTCCTGGCTGATTGTATAAGTGCCCCAAATTTCAAATTTCAAATTATGGACCTCAGCATTTTAATACTCTGCTTCAATATTGCCTTTCTGTTCAACACACTTACTACAGAATTTCTAGGGAAGTACATATGGGAGCTATTTTATCATCATTCACATCTGTGTGTGTTACTTTCATTAAAAAAACTGCAGGCACTAACATCGGTGAAAGAAACTGAAGTTGTTACAGTACTGAGTGTATATAAATCCCTTGAAACAGCCACAGGCGTGTTTCTTTCAAGGAATGATTGTTTTCCTTTGGAAGATCTCCTCAGTACAGTCCTTCTCTCCATTACTTTAAAATCATGGTTTCAAACACGTTTTTAATATAGATGGTTTGGGGTTTTGTTTGTTTGGGCTTTCATGGGGTTTTTTGTTACTTGTTTTTTAGTTTTGGTGGGGTTTTTATTTTTGGTTTGTTTGGTGGTTGGTTTTTTTGTTTGTTTGTTTCTGTGAGGGTAGGAGAAATGTTAATAGATGTTCAGGCCTAAACCCAGCTTTCAATTATGTCTGTGCAATCTCAGAGACCATATCTTGGCAAGACTTGGAAGATGAATAGTGGGAACAGCATTGTTCCACTGAACAGATGAAACATAAAGCAAGCAAGACATACCAGTCCATGACATTAGCAAACTGCTAGATATTACTACTTAGATATATTCTTTAGACAGGGTTATTGCCTCATGCACATTGCACCGAACTCTGAACAGTAAGTGAAAAAAGTAGATTGCTCCTCTTGATGAGTTTAGACTGTCAATTCCTTTGTTATTAAGTTTGGGGAAGAAAGGGTGAACATAGTGGGACAGATCTGAAAAGTCATTTGAGGAATACATATAATGTATGACACACTTTGAATAAGGAGGATATTGTCGTAAATGTAGCTGCTCTCCGTCACCATCGTTCACAGAGTCAGTGTCCGGGAACGTGCAACAGTCACAAATGTGGTTCTCAGAAGGAATGCACCTCAGGTTTTACCTTTATTTTAGTAAAGAATGAGGTTAAAATTTGGGATCAGAGACAATGGTGTATGTTTGAACATAGTATGAAACCCGAACAGCCTAGACTTAATCAATAATATTTATAAGATGTGCCTTAGTTAAAAGGAACTTCCAGAAACTAAGGACATATTCAGGGTGAAAGAGGTAGAAAACATTTGATTCTCACTTCTTTTTTTGAAGTGGGAGAGAAAAAAAAAATTAATTGGCTTCCGTTTTCACAGAAGAAAAAAAAAAAAAACCACCCTAAAAACCACCTGAAAAATCTTTCTTACTGGTACCAAAATCTGTCTTTCAAAATTTACAATTGACTTGGCTATCATCTCATTAGATGGATCTCTGTGTACAGAGGTAAAATATTTAAATTAAGCATGATCAATAAGCACTTCCTTCTCTACAAATGAATAAAAAATTCAAACGGGGCCTGAGGGTTCTACGTTTTGAAGCTTTGCTTTTATTTTTTCAGCTACGCTGATCTGTCACAATATTCTACCCCCAAGTTATTCGCCTTAGGAAAAGAAATAGAAAAATAGAAATAAAAAAGCAAGAAAAAGGAAAAAAATAGGAAAGAAAGAAGGAAGGAAGGAAGAGAGAGAGAAAAAAAGAAGAAGGAAGAAAGGAAGGAAGAAAGAAAGGAAGGAAGAAAGAAAAAAAAAAACAAAGAAAGAGAAGGAGAAAATTCTGGCTCCACAGCAACAAATTATGTGCTTTTCATTGTTTTCACCTAGCTGCCTGGTGTTCAAATACCTGGTTATATACCAGACAGAGCATAAAATTATTACACTTTTCATCATTTAATTGGCCAAAGCCACAACAGCTGTCACTTTTTGTGTGAATCAAATTTCTGCCTCAAAACTTGCATCAGACCATTGGCACCTTCATAATAGTAGTAGTATCATCATCTCTTTTTTTTAATCTACTTGGCTTCCTCCCCCACACCAGTGCTTTTTCCTTTTATTGGATCTGCCACAGAAACTTGTCTGGCTATTGATTCTGTAGAGTATGCCAGTTCAGTATTGCAAGGTCACTCATAATTGCATCTAGATTGTTTTCTTTTCTTCTCCCTCCTCCCCCTTTTTTGCCCAATCCCTCCTCCTTTCTCTAAGAAAGGCAACTGTTCTGAAAAACAGCCATGCTGGCATACTGTGAACTGGAATTTTACCAGTAATAAAATGAATTGTGATCATTGAGGGAGAAAATGTGGAAAGAGAAATTAAACCTACTCTGGAGTGGTAGCTTTTCTGTAAATTAGACACTGTAAAGAGAGGGGCACAGAAAGGTAGTATCTTTCAGAAATAAAAGATGCACAAACTGACTAGTTCTGTAGTAAAATAAAAGCTAAGGCAGACAGTTTTTTACAGCATCAAGGGCCTAAATTTTTCTCCCTTTAGGATTTTGTGATGTCAGTGTTCTGTACTCCTCTTTCAGCTACCGACAGGGATGGTGTTTGCTGCTTCATGCCCTCTAGTCACATTCACACCTAAATGACAAAGTCAGACTTTATACTCTTCTTCATTTCCTCTTCACAATCCACAGTAACCTTACCATAGATCTGCAAAGAAGGAGAAGGGACATTTTCTTCCTTTTGCCCTCCAGTTATGTCTTGGGTTAGCAAGACAGCATGCTGCAGACATACTTAGTCCCAGCAGAACCAGTTGGCATTTTGCCTTTTGCGCTATTTATCTTTTAAGTATTAGAGGATAAATTCCTGTGGACTCCAGAATCTTAATACAGCATGTAGGGGAAACACTGTCAGGAAAGTATGCATTGCCAATAGTCTAATGGCTCCCAGGGCAAAGAGAAAGTGATCCCCAGGTGCTTTATGTTGGGGCAGTCATGCCCATGACCAGCAGAAACCCACCTGCTCATGCAGCAAATTATATCTGCAGTAGGGTATATTGAGCCAACACTGTCTACCAACTTCCCTGCACAATACGTAACTCAAGGCTCTGACACAAGTGCAAGTTGAACAAACTGTCATTAAAAGGCTCGAGTGGTTCCTGGGGTGAAAGGGGGTGATTGTTTTTCTTCAAGGTACAGACCTGCAACAGACACGTTGGTTATGCACCACATATTTATAGGGATTTCTATACATTAACTATCCAATTTGATGAATCATTTGTTATACTATAAGAGTACAGAGGGGTGAAAACCCCTTAAAACTCCATTTATGCTGCCAGAACATAATTGCTCCTTCTCCTCCTTCAGCACACACTTTCATTCACTACCACCTCCTGTGGTAAAATTGTGCTTGGGGAATAGGCTAGTCATTCATTTCATAGAAAATACCTCTATTTCTGCTCCATAGCAAGTGCTATATGGTTTGGAGTGCACTGGAGTAAAGGTGCATGCAAATATTATGTTAGAAGTGTTTTGTTAAGAAGCGCCAACAGTAATGAAACATGAGAAAATCTAACAGTCATATTTGGAAAAACACATCCTTGCTTCTAAACATTGTGTTTACTTTGTTAATTACATTTACTTAGTTACAGATACATGTGTGTTCTGACTGGTCAGTTAAGTGCTTGAATGACCTGTTTGATCCTCTGAGGCATTTACTCAGACAACAGGTATGGTGCGATGATAGGAGAACAAAAATCATGGACTAAACCCAAGATCTATAGCACAGTCCAGCAGGCAGCTGCACTTCCTTTTCTCAGGCATATCTGGATATCCAGACCTTTGCATGTTAAGTGCTGTGATCACACCAGTTCTGTCATCTGGTGATATAGGAGCAACTGAAGTGAAACATACTTTTCTGGCTAAGATTTATCTCCTATATAGCAGTAAAATTTATTAACTACTCAACACTGAATTCTATAAGCATGCAGACACAGATAGCTAATCAAAATCCATACAGAACTAAACACTGAGCTTCATTACAGAGTAAGTGTGAATCTATACTTCTGATGCACTTTTAGCTTCTTTATTTTATTGCCCAAGCCAAGCATTTTATAGCAGAACTACTAGTCCTTTGCAACCAAAACCACAGTCAAGTGGTTCCATCAAGTGTAATTTCCAGAAGAAATTCTCATGAAGTTGAGAAAAATAAAATGCATGCAATGGACACAAGAACTCTTGCTTCTTATTTAATTTTTGTCTTTTACCAAATCATAGCAAATACCGAATCTTTACAGAGTAACAGCCCAGTGAGCAGGAAATCAGTGACAAGGATGCTTAGAATAGCATAACGAAAGCTTACTTTAACCCCAGATACAATCATTCTGGAATAGGTATGGTAACAAGGAAGAAACATTACCTGCCAGCTTAGAATTATTTTCTGCTTTTGAAAAGCAAAATTTTGTTTCCATAATTGGTTTGACTGAGAAACCAAGATAGTAACAAATTCCTTAGGTGCTCATATCTTTCCCTGTACAGCTTTCACTTTATTAACCAAGGACTAAAATCTTGCTCTTACCTTTGCGATACTACATACAATCTGACATAGCAATTCTTCCCATAAAAGTGTTTAGAACTAGGTATTCTCTCAAGCTATTCAAATGAATCTGTAATTTCAGAACCAGACATAGGTGCAAATTACACACATTCAAGCAGTTGAAAACACACAGAACTTTTTTGTTTATCCCCCCCGCCCCCGCAAACTCTCTTGGCCTCCTGAGATACAAAGAATCATTGGTCTCATGCTCTTATCTCTCTTTCATTTTTTTGCCATCACATTTTTCTAAGGTATTTCCTACTACATTGCTGAATAGCGATCAAGCTTTTGAAGGGTCCTGAGGCGTAGTGCATTGCTGACAGCAGCTTGTCGCAATGTCAACGAAGTTGTGAAGGAATTCTTACTGAGTTTAAGTTGGTAGGTCTATGAGAAATGGGAGTGGTTTAGCTTTGGTCAAGCAGTTCACATCCAGTCCATACTAACAGCCACCTACAGCCCTTAGTATCAGATGACTCGCACAGTATAAAAATCCAATTTGTAGTAGAGAAGCCTGGGTGGGGTGAGATGTGGGAGGAATAATTTGGTGGCAATATTGTGGCTTAGAGAAGCCAAATATTAGCTAGCATAAAGTATACTTAAACCCTTCATGTTTACCAGCAATCCCTTACGGTAACCCAGACAGTCTACTTTTGAGACTACTTGTGACCCTTATATTGAAATATTAATCCTTGTTTTAGTCAGACTAATGAAAGTGCAGCTCCAGGCACATTGGTACGTAATCACCATTTGGTTGCTCCAAACCAGCTTCTAATGAGAGCAGAACTTACAAAACAATTTCTACTCATAGGAAATTGTTATAAAGACATTTTTGCTATAAACTTGCAACATTTCAACCAGGTATTACTCTTCTATAATAAAGTGTGAATCTTTTGGGAAGACATCCATTTTTTATTTAAAATTAACAACATTGAAGGTTCGTACACACTTCTTAAGGACTGAATAGAACTACATCAATTTACAAACAGGTGAAGAGATCTAGCTTTTAGAATATAACGTACTTTATTAAGAAACGAAACAGGAGGACCCTACACATGAATGAGTGCTCTGTTAACACTGAATACTCCTTTAGACTCTGATCTTGTGAGCTTTCTCACTCTTAATACAAAGGATCATTCTAATAGCAACAGATATCAAGTCCCAGTGAAGTGAAAGCAGATAGTGTCCTTTCTGTTAAGGAAGGATATTTCAACTTTTTCAAGACACGCCTGTGTAAACCATTCCTCTTAGCTGAATATGTATAGAATCAATACCTAAGAACAACAAAATATGCTAAAGGCTCCATCACATATACTGAGCATTAAATTTGCAAATGATTACTACAAAATGTCATTTGTCTGGCTAGAGCCTTTATTAGGTGTTATTTGTTTAGAAAATCGTAATTTTGACAATGAATATATGATATTTTATTTTTTTTCATTTCTCACAGAGATGAAATGTGGCAAAATTCTTCTTCAAGTTCTAAGAGTAAGACAATTTCCCAAACTTTTTTTTTTTTTTTTTTTTTTTAAACATATAACAAGATACCTCTATTTCCTCCAGCTTATTTTAATTTTATGACCCTGGTCATGTTACAAGACATAAGTTTGCATATGATTGTTCAATTACTCTGTGTGCATTGTCATACAGCTTTTTTTAATACAGAATTGGAAATATTAAACATGATGGAAATGAAGAAATTTTATTTTCTGGCAGAGAAGCCGAAGTTATAAATTCTCATTTGAAATGTTTATTCTTTGAAAGTTTTTAGCTTCATTATTAATTAGATTAAGCTATTGAAGTGTCATGTCTTACTATGGTAAAACTTTTGATACCAATTAAAATATTGCCTACTGATGATAACAGAATTTGGACTACTATTTGCAACATACTCAAAAGTCACCATAGGTCTGTCTTGGAAAAGCTTCTTATGTCTTTTTTTTCCAATAGCTGAATAGCTGCTATTCACACCAGTGGAATAACATATGAGTCTAAGTAGTCTGGAAGGTTAAACCAAAGGTCATAGCCTTATAAGATACATTTCACTGACCTTTCTGGATGTACAGGAAGCAGTATAAAATAGCTGCCTACTCTCTTGGTTATTACCTTTATAAATTTTCTTGAGTTCTAATAAAGTAATTTATATTGAAGTAATGGCTAAATTTTGGTTCACTTATAAAGCGTTAAAAGTCACACACTATGCAAACTATATTTCTGGAACAAACTGTAAACTTCTACATTTTTGTTTTAGGTTTTGCTGCCTTTTTTTTTTTTTTTTTTTTAAATTCCCACAAGAGTTCTATAGTCTACAAACTCATGAAACACCATGAACAACAAAAAATCTGATTTGCTTTTGTCATTCAGAAAATCTTAGTATCTTATAGAAACATGGAGGTGAAAATATCTTTTTTGCTATATCAGACACTTACTAATCATTAATCCCATTTTACATTTATATTGATATATTTATCTCAATTTTAAAATTAGAAACTTTAATTATGAACCCATTTAAGAGAAGTAAAAGGTAATTATTTCTTACCATCTTATAAAAAAGATGGTTTTAAGCTAAATACCTTATTAATTTAAAAGCCATTACAACTATGATTATGACAACTATTAACATTGATCATGGAGAATAAGTTATATAAGCCTGTAACTGAAACCTTTAATGTTCACGAAAACTATGCAAGTTGGAAAAGAAAGAGTCTAAGTTCACATACATTTTTGTATGTACTTGAAAACGATAGATCTGTTGCTTTTTTTTTAAAGTAGACATATTGAGAACACAAGGTAAGGAAAGCAGAAGTGGAAAAAAGGGATGAAGGAAAAATATCTACTATATTGTGCTAAAACTGAGAAACAAATATTCCACATCACACTTACTCTGCAATTTTACCTATACATTTTAAATATTGTAAATGATGGAACTTTAACAACTTCTGTTGTTCATTATTTCACAGATCAAGAGGCAAATCATCTCATCTTCCTGTATGAAATATACTTTTACTGCTTTTTGATTATGGTCATATTTTTAAAATACATAATGACAACAGTTGTTGAAAAAACAATTTAGTATATGAGTAGCTGTATGGGAAAGGAAGGATAAGTAGACTTGTGAAACTCAATGTTCTATTCTGTAAAGAAAACTTGAACTAGCCAAGAACAGAATATGAGTTTAAAAGGCACGTTAAAGACAGTAAATAACTTTTATTAACACATACTAAAAAATATTCCCTAGTGGTTTCACTTCTGAACCCATGAAAACTCTTACATTGTGGTGATGGCATTTCTACTGACCTCTCCCTTTTTGCATCATTTTTATTGGAGCACAAAGTAAGGGAGGGGGTGGAAAAAGAGGTACCTATATTTTAGAATATCTTTACTTGAAGAGAAAAAAAATCCCCACAAATCAAAAATCCTGCAAAGGTTATTTAGATATCAAATAATATGGGTTTAAGAATGTGACATTAAGATGTTTTTTGAAAAGTATTTTAAAAAAATCCAATGAAATCAAATCAGGATCAATTGGTCATTGAAACTTCAAAACTGAAAATCATGTCACTCTGTGACAAGCTCTGCTTCAGCTTTGTTGTTTTAAAGTGTCATATCCCACAAACCAGACAGATATGTGCAAATGATTTGGAAAAGACAGGTGATTCATTGTTTTGATAGAAAATTGATTTCTTTCAGCTGTGCTTGTGTGTGTTTGGCATATGGTTTCTACAAATAATTAAGAAACTGGACATATTTTCATACAGTGATCTACTGGACTGCTGTTTTTCTTATCAGGCACTTGCCAACTCTGAATTGTGAAGTCATGGGAAAGAGGACACATTTTACACAGGTTAGGATATTCAATGATAATAATGTAAATCTTAAGAGAGATAAATGAGTCTTTGACTGTCTCTGCAATCCTAAAGGCTGAAAGCCTTACAATCACAAGAGAAATACAGATTTCTAATGCTTATTGGAAATAGGTATCAGCATAGCAAAACTTGTTCCTCCCAGCTCTTCGTCAAAATCCTGACATAAAAAAAGAGGCATATAACCAGTCATAACTTTTCTATTGGTTGTTTAAAGCCAGAATAATTCATATATTAACTATAATTTTAAGTCATATGGATATAATGTAAAATGGCTTTTGGAAAACTATCATCTCTAGCATCGTTTATCCTCTTCTCTTCCTATACTACTGTACAAATTCCACATCTGTGCAAGTGGATCCTTCTCACAGTTCATTAAGTCTGAATCAGCTCTTTTTTTTGCAAGCAGAAATTGCTATCTGTTGATAAAAATGCAAGTGAGCTAATCAGAGACATCAAGATTGGAGACAGCCTGGGCTGCAGTGATCACAGAATCATAGAATTGTTGAGGTTGGAAGGGACCTTTAAGATCATCAGTCCAACCATTAATCTAACCTGACAAAACCACTTCTAAACCATGTCCCCAAGTACCACTTCTACCCTTTTTTTTTAACACCTCCAGGGATGGCAAATCCACCACCTCCCTGGGCAGCCTATTCCAATGTTTGATAACCCTTTCAGTGAAAAAAATTTCCTAATATTCAAACTAAACCTCACCTGGCATAACTCGAACACATTTCCTCCTGTCCTATCCCTTGTCACTAGGGGGAAGTGGTCAACCCCCACCTCTCTACTACCTCCTTTCAGATAGTTGTAGAGGGTGATAAAGTCTCTCCTCAGCCTCCTCTTCTCCAGGCTAAACAACCCCAGTTCCCTCAGCCGTTCCTTATAAGACTTGTCCTCCAGACCCCTCACCAGCTTTGTTGCCCTTCTCTGGACGCACTCCAACACCTCAATGTCCTTCTTGTAGTGAGGGGCCCAAAGGTGAACGCAGTACTCGAGGTGGGGCCTCACCAGTGCCGAGTACAGGGGGATGATCACTTCCCTAGTTCTGCTTACCGCACTATTCCTGATACAGACCAGGATGCCATCAGCCTTCTTGGCCCCATGGGCACACTGCTGGCTCATATTCAGCTGGCTGTCCACCAACACCCCTAGGTCCTTTTCTGCTGGACAACTTTCCAGCCACTCTGCCCCAAGCCTGTAGCACTGCATGGGGTTGTTGTGACCCAAGTGCAGGACCCGGCACTTGGCCTTGTTGAATTTCATACCACTGGGCTCGGCCCACTGATCCAGCCAGTCCAGATCCCTCTGCAGAGCCATCCTACCCTGAAGCAGTTCAACATACCCACCTCGCTTAGTGTCATCTGCGAACTTACTGAGGGTGCACTTGATCCCCTCATCCAGGTCATTGATAAAGATATTAAAGAGAACTGGCCCCAGCACCGAGCCCTGGGGAACACCACTTGTGACCAGACACCAACTGGATTTAACTCCATTCACCACCACTCTCTGGGCATGGCCATCCGGCCAGTTTTTTACCCAGCGAAGAGTACACCTGTCCAGGCCATGAACAGCCAGTTTCCCCAGGAGAATGATGTGGGAAACGGTGTCAAAAGCTTTGCTAAAATCCACGTAGATAACATCCACAGCTTTTCCCTCATCCACTAAGCAGGTCACCTTGTCATAGAAGGAGATCAGGTTTGTCAGTCATCACCCACCTTTAACAAACCCATGCTGACTGGGCCTGATCACCCTGTTCTCCTGCATGTGCCATGTACTGGCACTGAGGATGACCTGTTCCATGACCTTCCCAGGTATTGAGGTCAGATCGACCAGTCTATAGTTTCCTTGATACTCCTTCCAGCCATTCTTGTGGATGGGTGTCACGTTTGCCAATCTCCAGTCAGCTGAGACCTCCCCAGTTAGCCAGGACTGCTCATAAATGATGCAAAGTGGCCTGGTGAGCACTTCTGCCAGCTCCCTCAGTACCCTCGGGTGGATCCCATCCAGCCCCATAGATTTGTGTACCTCCAGGTCCTGAAGCAGGTCACTCACCATTTCCCCTTGGATTACAGGGGCTTCATTCTGCCCCCCATCCCTGTCTTCTAGCTCAGGGGTCTGGGTACTCAGGTAACAACTGGTCCTTTTGCTGAAGACTGAGGCAAAGACAGCATTAAGTATCTCAGCCTTTTCCTCATCCTTGGTCACTATGTTACCGGCCCCATCTACTAGAGGACAGAGATTATCCTTAGTTCTCTTTTTATTGCTGATATATTTATAGAAATTTTTTTCATTGTCCTTGACAACAGAAGCCAGGTTTAGTTCTAGCTGGGCTTTGGCCCTTCTGATTTTTTCCCTACGTAGCCTCACTACCTCTTTATCAACCAGGCTCCTGAAAAGCCCAGAGTTCGCTCTCCGGAAGTCCAAAGTAGCCGTTCTGCTGACCTCACTCCTTGTTTCTCCCAGAATCGAAAACTCTATCATTTCATGATCACTGTTCCTGAGACAGCCTCATGCACTGGTGGAGTTTGCAGTTCTGAGGGAAACAGGACAGGCAAAAAAATGAAGTTAGGAAATGAATGTTAGGAAAGCAAAATTCCAGCTGTTCAAGAGTTAGTCAATAGTATCCCTTGGGAAACTGCCCTCAGGGGCAAGGGAGCAGAACTGAGCTGGCAGATGTCTAACGATGTTTTCACAGAGCACCAAGAGCTATTGATTCCCAGGTGCAAGAAATCAAGTAACGAGGGCAAGAGACTGGCATGGCTGAGTTGAGATGTGATGGTCAAAGTAAAGGGCAAGAAGGAAATGCACGGGCAGTGGAAGCAGGGACAGGTAACGTGGGAAGACTATAGGGATGCTGCCGGGTTGTGAAGGGATGGGCTCAGAAAGGACCAGGCACAGCTGGACCTGAACTTGGCAAGGGACACAAAGAATAATAAGAAGGGCTTCTACAGGTATGTCAACCAGAAAAGAAAGGTCAAGGAAAGCATACCTCCATAATAATCAAGTGTGGCAAACTGGTAACAACAAGGAGAAGGACAAGGAGAAGACTGAGGTACTCAACAACTTTTTTGCCTCAGTCTTCACTGGCAGCCTGTCTTCCCACACCACTTGAGTGGATGGGGACTGGGGGACCAAAATCCCTCAGGGGTTTGTCACCACCTGAGAAACCTGAACATATATAAGTCTATGAGACCTCATGAGATGCATCCCAGTGTCCTGAGGGAATTGGCTGATGTAGTTGCCAAGCTGCTCTCCATGGTATTTGAAAAGTCATGACAGTCAGGTGAAGTCCCTGGTGACTGGAAAAAGGGAAACATTGCACCCATTTTTAAAAAGGGTAGAAAGGAGGACCCTGGGAATTACTGACCTGTCAGCCTCACCTCTGTGCCTGTGAAGATCATGAAACAGAGCCTCGTAGAAACTATGCTGAGGCACAAGGAAGCCAGGGACGTGATTCGAGACTGCCAGCATGGCTTCACCAAGGGAAAGTCCTGCCTGACAAACCTAGTGGCCTTCTATGATGGAGCGACTACATCAGTGGACAAGGGAAGACCTACAGATGTCATCTGTCTAGACTTCTGTAAGACCTTTGATGTGATCCCCCACAACATCCTTCTCTCTATACTGGAGAGATAGAGATTTGATCTGTGGACTGTTTGTTGGATAAAGAATTAGCTGTATGGTTGCATCCAGAGGGTAGTGGTCAACGGCTTAATGTCCAGATGGGCATTGGTGACAAGTTGTGTCCCTCAGGGGTCTGTACGGGGACCAGTACTGTTTAGCATCTTCATCAGTGACATAGACAATGGGATTGAGTGCATCCTCAGCAAGTATGCAGGTGACACCAAGATGCATAGTGCAATTGACATACTTGAGGGATGGGATGTTATTCAGAGGGACCTGGACAAGCTTGAGAAGTGGATCCATGTGAACCTCATGAGGTTCAACACGGCCAAGTTCAAGCTCTTGCACCTGGGTCAGGGCAACCATCAGGCTGGGAGATGAAGGGATTGAAAGCAGCCCTGCCAAGAAGGACTTGGTGGTACTGATGGATGAAAAGCTGGACAAAAAGGTGACAATATGCACTGACAGCCCAGAAAGCCAACTGTATCCTGGGCCACATCAAAAGAAACATGGCCAGCAGGTTGAGGGAAGTGACTCTGTCTTCTGATCTCTTATCTGCTGTGATGATATTCCACTTGGAGTGCTGCACCCAGTTCTGGACTTCTCAGCACAGGAAAGACATGGACTGGTTGGAGCAGGCCCAGAGGAGGGTTATTAGAAGGCTGGAATCCCTCTCCTGTGAGGACAAGCTGAGATAGTTGGAGTTGTTCAGCCTGGAGAAGAGCAGGCTCTGGGCAGACCTTACTGCAGCTTTTCAGTGATTAAAGGGGATCTACAGGAAAGATGCGGACAAACTTTTTAGCAGGCCCTGTTTCAATAGGACAAGGGGTAATGGCTTTAAACTAAAAGAGGGAAGATTTAGACTAGACATAAGGAAGAAATTTTTTACAAGTGTGGTGAAACACTGGCCCAGGTTGCCCAGAGAGGTGGTGGATGCCCCATCTCTGGAAACGTTTAAGGTCAGGATGGATGGGGCTCTGAGCAACGTGATCTAGTTGAAGATGTCCCTGCTGATTGCACGGGAGGTTGGACTAGGTGACATTTAAATGTACCTTCAAACCAAAACTATTCTATGATTCCATAATTCTATTCTATGGTAAATTGCATTCCAACAGTTGGAAACCACAGCTCAGGCTTACTTCAAGGAGGACCTGTACAAAATGCCCTGCTTTTTATCAGATTTTTTTTTTTTTCAAGTCAAATGCTCAGTCTTTGTAGTATGTCTCAAGGTACTCCTTGAAGGAAGTTCCCAGATTTTTCAGAAAAAGGTGAGCCCCGTGGCTCACTGTAGTCAAAAAATGGGCCTTCAAAGGTAAATAGCATGTTCACTTTATGGTTTGTCCAGATGGTAAAAAAAAAAGTTCTGTTGCCTAGAGGGACTTACAATATAAAGAAATAACAAAACTATCATTAAATGCGCTGATATAGGTAGTCTTTAAGAACAAACAAACAAACAAACAACGCCCCATTGAAAACCTGCCTTTTTTTTTTTAAGCTAAAATAAAGCTATGAGTAGTCTGCTTTAAGCGAGCCAGGATGAATACACACTTCACAAAAGTATACTTCACAGCTTTTCCTGGAATCTGTGCTAGGTCATGGAAAAAGACGAGTTAAATGAAAACAATGAGTACTCACCCAGTCCTAAATTCTCAGACATTCTGAGTTATTTATTGTCTGATTACTGTTGTCTCCACAATCTTTGTCAGTAAGCTGTGTGTCTGAATAGTCTGATACAAGCCAATAAGATATCTACATGACGGCTATCTTAAATTTCAGTTTCAACAGTCCTGAATTTCACTAGACCCATTTATATAACATTTAACAGGTGTAAGGACTTAAGCTTCTTCTAAAGTTGGTTCAGAATTTACCACATCTTTGTTAGAAACCGAACATTCATCCACATTTCATATTGGAACATGAATTTCAAGAAAAGTCAACAATTTCAAGTCAAGATCTTTGGTTATGGTGGAGTTTCTGATGTGATCATATAAGAAAGGAGACCTTGGCTGTAAGAAAAATGTGTAAAAGTTAAGTATTATCTTAAAATTCTATTAAAAAAAAAAAAAAAAAAAAAAAGGCCTGGGAGCTCCCTAGGGTGCAGGTAACACAATTTCCCATCCTGCATTGCAACCTGTATCTAAAGAAGGTATGAACAAATTCTTATTTAGGTTATTAAACTGTGGATGTAGTAACTTAAAAATGTCTTACATGGTTTCTGAAGTAATATTCTTATGATTTTCTTACAATAGGCAAGATAATTTCCATTTTCTTGCAATAAAAGGACCATCATCTTCATAACATTTCACAGCCTTAAGCAAAATGAATTCTGGAAACGAGTTACAAATGGGACTTGATTTTCTGCAGTTTACATGGGAACTCATTAAACAGGCATTCATATCTCTAAATCAGTATCTTGCCCAGCACACACGAATGACAGTTGATCTATCCTTTATCCAGAATAAAGCCTAATGACCTTCCTTACACATCCATGTTCTCTGACTTTATGTTATCAGTTGTAACGGTGCAGACCCACCCTGTGCCATGTTGTGATGTTTGGACCAGCCAACATTATGTTCTCCTCTTGGTTACAAGCCAAGTGGGCTGGGACTATCCAGTACTTTCTTATCTTGGTTGCAGGTGCAGTGAGTTTAGACAATTAGGTACTTTTTTTGTCCTAGCCAGAAGTAAAATGAGTTAGGATGATTAGACACTCCTTAACCATACCCGAAACTCCTGTTACTTGGGAAACATAGCCGAAAATCTTGCTGCCTGGATCGTAGCCCACTCTGGAAGGTAGCAGAATTACCTGACAAGAATTGTGGCTAAAATGGAAAAGTACTGACCAAAGTCAATCACCTTGTGATCATATAAATAGCAATCCTGCGTGACACCCTTTGAGCTCTCCATGATTGCACCAAGCTGTAACTCAGTATCTCCCTGTGGGTTGGGGCGCCTCTCAAGGTAGATTTCACAAGAACATTAAAATGTAGATTTCACGAGGATTTAGAAGAGTAGATCTTGCAAGGATTTCGGAGATCGTCTGCTGACAAATGCTGATGAAGGAAATAAGTGATTCACTACTATTGGATTTATCAAGGCTTCAAAGATATTTTGATACCAATAATTAAGTACCTTTTGTGAAAACAGAAACATTTTAATTATACAGGTAAACATCCATATCTGTTTGTCTGTGTGTTTGTGTGTGTCTGCTTTGATTTAGGAAAGTGTTGTAAGTCTTGGGTGAACCTTGCCGTTCTTGAATCTTTAACTAAGTTGCTGTGTTGATTAAAAAAAAAAAAAAATAATAAAAAAAATCACTTTGATCATTGGCGGATAATTCAGTACTGTTAAAAAACATATATCCTAATCCTGTGTTAATAAATTTTACGTTGCTCCTACCTCAAAGGTTTGCAGTATCCTAAATTAATATTCATGACATCAGTAGATAAAAATAATCATGCGCTGCACAAAAAGTTTCTTTCCTTTTCTTCTGAACCAGAATCCAGTATAGAATAACTGTGAGCAAAGAAACACAGTGCTAATTAGTGCCGTACTTAAGACTTTTTATTCAAAAGACAGTAGTTGCATTACTTTGAAAACTGATGTTTCTGTCTACTTCTGTTTCACTGTCCCCATGTGTTTTCATATAAACCATTGCTCTTGATCTCTGCATTTTACATATCGTACATCAAACATGTTTGTTTCTAATAGAAAAAAGGTTTCTGCAGAGAGGAGGAACATTTTTCATTGCATGATAGAGTCCCAGAGGTTAAGAGGAGTCCAAACTACTGTTTGAAAAGCCTTGTTGTTACTCCTAAATATATATGTGTATAACCATATATATATATATGTGCTTATGTATAAAAGTGAGGAAATTAGACATCATTGTGGTGGGAGTATTTGGAAGACTGTTAAATCAGTCCAGCATTAAGTTTTAAAACTAAACTTTACTGGACTACCACATTAACAGCATACTCAGTACTAATAGTTTGTTCTTACAAACTACCAATCATGATCACTACAGCAATGAGCCTTTAATGATCATATTCTACATCAGCTATTGCACAACACCATATAACTGAGTTCATCTGGTTTACTGATGTGACCATCGATGGTCTTAGATGTAACGGCTGAGGCTACCATATGCTGCAAGATGCCTAAGTGGTGTTACTTTCCAAGGCTGCAGCAGGTGTGTTTTCCTCTTGCTTTTCTGTTTTTCTTCCTCACTTTGCTGCTGATTTTTTTCTTAGATTAAAAAAAAAAAAAAACACAACAAAACAAAACCAAACACCTTTTTTCTGCTTCTGTGGCTATGTTTTTTCAACAACCTGTAATTAGTTATCAGTGAATTGTTTATGGTCAACAATCTTCAAAATGTGCACATATTTTCAAGGTCTCTGCTACTATTTTCAGTTTAAACTATATAATCATAGAATCATAGGATGGTTTGGGTTGGAAGGGATTTTTAAAGATCATCTAGTCTAAACCCCTGCTACGCGCAGGAACATCTTTCACCGAATCGCGTTGCTCAAAGCCCCATCAAACCTGACCTTGAACATTTCCAATGCTGGACCATCCACAGCTTCTGTGGCCACTTGTTGTAATGTCTCACCACCCTTATCGTAAAAGCTTTCACCCTAAGGTCCAATCCAAATCTAAGATCTTTCAGTTTAAAACTGTTAACCCTTGTCCTATCACTACAGGCCCTGGTGAAAAGTCTCTGTCTATTTTATAAGCCCCCTTTATATAATGAAGGCCTGCAATAAGGTCTCCCTGAAGCCTTCTCTTCTTTAGGTTGAAGAACTTCAAGTCTCACAGATTTTCTTCACAAAAGAGATGTTCCAGCCCTCAGATCATTTTCTTGTCCTCCTCTGGACCTGCTCTGACAGGTCCATGTCTTTCTTGTACTGGGGACCCCAGAGCTAGTTACAGCACTCCAGGTGGTGTCTTGCAAGAGCGCGGTAGAGGGGTAGAATTACTTCCCTCAACCTGCTGGCCACGCTTCTTTTGATGCAGCCCAGGATACTAATGGCTTTCTGGGCTTCAAGTGCATGTTGCTGGCTCATGTCGTTTTTCATCCACTAGTATCCCTAGGTCCTTCTCTGCAGGGCTGATCTCAGTCTGTATTGATATTGGGTACTGCCCCAACCCAGGTGTAGGACCTTGCACTTGGCCTTGTTGATCTTCATGAGGTTCTCATGGGCTCAATCCTCAAGCCTGTAATATCAATTATATTGCTGTAATGTTATACCAATAATATTGCCTGTAATATCACTTCAAGCTCTCATTCACCTAGCATGTTCTCAGAACAAGCTGATAACAAGCCTGACAGGGCAGAACCTCGTCCCTGCACAATTGGCATAGGGGGCAGCTAACATTATACCTGTGGCCTGCTACTAGCAATGACAACACAACTGTTACTATGCCATTTGGTACAAAAAAGCTTATACAGGTATGCTACATTAGTGTACTTAAGATCGGGTTCAAAAAAAGGTAGTAGTAAAGGCTGCTTCATGGTGCAACAGGTCTTTAGTTTTACTTCAGGAATCGCTGCTAGCTAGTAGTCCTAACTGTCCTGGTTTGTCCCCAGCCGGGAACAAAGAGCCAGGACAACGCTCAGACGCTCACCCAACTCCCACAGTCGTGGGCAAAATTGGAAGAAAAAGGCAAAAAAACCTCGTGGGTTGAGATAAACGCAGATTAACAAAACAGCAGAAGGAAAACAATAACAATAACACAGGTAAAGGGATGTACGAAAGTGATTTGAGTGCCGCTCCGCTCCCCGACCGGAGCCCCACCTCGCAGCCCCCTCCAAGCCTCGACTTCCTGCCCCTTCCCCCCGGCCAGCTCCCCCCTCCAAACCTGGGCATGGCTCACATGGCATGGAATACCTGTGTGCCCTGCCGGATCCTTGGGAAAATTAACCCCATCCCTGCCGGAACCAGGACACTAATTCAGACACAGGGTGTCCTCTTAGGATGCATATGTTGTACTGTTTCAGACAGCAAGCATTCTCATAATCCAGGGTAAGCAAATTAATGTGCTACATTTATTAACATCTTACAGCTGGTGTATATAACAGGGGCTGCATATTTTTAATATGGGATCGAATGAAATAAGTGAGCAGTTTCCAGACTCAGAAATTTTTCCACCTTTTCTGCATACCATTGAAACATCTTTGGGAGAAGTGTAGACTAAGAAGAGGAAGAATTGGCTGAGATAGATTACTAGGCAATCAGAACTAACAGAAAACAAAAGAAGGAGAAATGTAATGAGAGAGCACAGTTCTAAGGCTGTTAGCAAGATCAGAGTTTCAAAAAGCAAAGGTAAGTTTAAAATTTAACATAGGAAAGTTAAAGGAGAAAAGAAAAGTTAACACCATCAGAATGACACAAGCAAATTGGCTGGGCAGGGCGAAACTAGTAGTGTAACAGAAGATAGATACTGTCTTAGTCAGCCTGGTTCATGGCAAAGTATCTCAGACAACTGATTTACTTTACACTCCAGAATATGTGTAGTATTAAACAACTCTCAATTGATCTTCAGTTACTATGAGATTCATGTCTTTTTAAAAACTTCGATTAATATTTGCATGATCTAAAGGCCTAATGCAATCAACTGCTGTTGACTCTGTCATGTTTATACCCAGAGATATTAAAACAGGCAATAGAGGCAATACAGAAAAAGGGAAAACTGCAAGCGGTGTGGTTAGCAAAGGTCAGGGCAGTAAAATTAAATGTTGGCAGGCAGTGCCTTCTGCCTCTGGTATTAGAAGACCTTTGTGTTATTCCCAGAGCCTGCTGCTGTAAAATGGAGAGATCTTGGGTAAGACTCTTACTGTCAGTGAACACTGTACTCCTCATTCAAAAGCAAGGAAAAAGTTAAACATCTTTCTCAAATGCAATGGACACATCTGCCTCCTAAAAACTAGCCACAGAGAAATGATTGGTGAGGCAAACAGGAAGGCGTAGCAACATTTTCTCTCTTTTGATCAGTTTTAAATGCTCCCTTTCTAACTATACACAGCTGGCTGATTAGCAGATATGATTTGAAACTCAGTTTTGACAGATATATGCAGCTACATGGGGGCATTAAAGCAGACGTAGCACTCTTCAAACACTAGCCGTTTAAAGTACCGTTTACTTTTTACGATACACAATCTTTTACAAGAAAGAGCAGGGTAGCTCATTATTCTAGAAAGAGGGGATCTCCAAGAGACAACAGCTCATTTGAATGACAGTTTTCAGCCCTCATGCTGTATTTTTCCTCTTTCCAAGACATTTTATTCATCTTCAGTGGTCATAAACTGGAAAAGATAAGGATAAGCCAAGAAAATGTGCAATTGTGTTAAGCAACTTTATTGGGTTGGCTCACGGGAAATGGAAGAAGAGAGTGGGTGAGAAATACAGGACAGCCTGAAACAGTTTATTTCAGAAATCATCATGCTAGTGACCTCTGTCTGTACTGGTTGTAATGCAACCTTCAGAATATTTTTGCAATTCCAACAGCTACCACGTGAAAACTCATTAACAAACCATTTAAGGTGCAGAGCATGTTGTATACATCCATTGGCCATGCTTCATTACATTAATTGTTTTGGTGCCATTACCAAATAGGGAAAACCAAAACCAAGAACACAAATCAAAACAAATAAGCAAACAAAACCCCTAGAAATACAAGCAAGCCATTATACTGTATTGTGACTGTAATCTTCGACCATTATGAGAATTTAACAGCTTTAAAGTTTAGGAGAGATAGATTTTGGAAGATTGCTAAACACAGGTTACTATTTAAACTGCTTCAGAAGTGATGTTTTTCACAATCGTTTTAGGTTGTTTTGTTTCTTCCTAATACTTTGAGGCTTTGTTAGCTGAAAGCTAACAAATGTTGGAGTTTTAACTCTCTATTATAATTTGTCTTATAGCAGCACAGTTTTGTTTTTCTTAGGCAACCTTTGTACCAGCAACCACAGGAATACCAGCTATATTCATTGTTTAACTGAAAGTTGTTCTGGGCATGCTTGATCCAAAATCCATGTAAATAATCAAGGGAAATATTTGTATTAATTTGACTAACATGAAGATCAGGTCATAATAGCGCTATAGGCTTAAGCATCAAAAATTCCTTCTTGCCACTGTGGTTATCAGTAACAACTTTTACATCTGAAGAGTCAGCACAGTTTGGCACTATACAGCTAACCTCTGCTTTACTACTTACAGCTAAATTCAATCAATCCCACATACTATGCTTTGTGCATACACACTGGCAAATACAGAAGAAAATGTTTAGCTGACACATGAACTAGGTGTCTGAGGTATTTTGGTATGTTTGTGTCTTTTTTCTAGACAAGTATCACAAAATGAAAAGACGATATTGTGATTATAACTTATGCTAACAGAAGCACTGCAAGGCTGAAAAAGTGTCTGAGACCATTTTAGCTTACAGTGAAAAAACTGTGAAATGGAAAAAATATATCTGTCCTGTAATTAAAAAAAATTAGACAATGATTTTCTAACATTGCCAATACTTGCTACATGCACAGGATGTTCAGCTACTGCCAGACTTGCTCAACAAACGTACAAAAGTTTAAGATGAGATAAATCTGTCCAATTTGTAACACCTCTAGTGCAAGCTCACTGAAAGCTGCATTAAAAGAACACTCATTTGAATTTGTTCTAGTAAAAGAAATGCAAACATATTGGCAAATACACTGAAAACTTATTTTCTGCTCTTTCCCAGAATTGGTGCTATGTTTTTTTTTTCTTTTTTTTTTCTCCTTTTTTTTTTTTTTAAGGCTCTATTAACAATATTTTACGTGTGGAAACGGCAGAAGAAAGTAACTCAGAGGTTATTTTACTTTTGTCTAGATATCCTAATATAGAAGTAACAACATCATTATAAAAGGATCTGAATTTAAAAAGCAGCACAATAAAAAACAGGGGGGGAAACAAACAAACAAACAAAACCCTTAAACAATCACTTTCTATTCTGATAAATATATTTTTTTTTGCCTTTACTAGTAAGAGGCCACAGGCTCTGTATTGGCCTGGTAGTGTAGGGTCTCGGGTGCCAGCTGGACTGACCATGACCAGTTTTTGTTTTACATGGCCAGTCTTGTTTTAGTTTGTGTTAACAGGAGGATGGCAACTTGTATGGGTAGGGTTACAACAAGTTGCCATCCTCCTGTTAACACAAACTAAAACAAGACACAACTCTCTGTCTAATTCATCAGCTCATGAATTAGCTTTAATATTATTTAATATCTTCTACCAGAACAATATCACTTCATGCACTTTACAACATTTCTGTTTCCTTTTGAAGAATTGCATTAAATGGTGAGAATATCTAATCCAAAAGATAAAAAGTTCAGCTGGTGTTTTATTCTTTTATTTGAATCATGTACTGAACAGTAGAACAACAGAAAAATCAGTAACTTACCTGCTGTCCACTAGGTCTTTGGTCTGCAATCACAGAGGTAGAAAAAGAAAACTCATTTGACTCTCAGGGGAGCAATTTGGCTTCTACAAAGCTGCTGCTGCTGCTGCACCTTGACTCTTGCTGATAGTAGAACTAGCTAATTTGTAGTGGGTAATTAGGTGATGTGTCTGAGTCACAACAGCTTGTAAGAACAACCACAGCATATACATTTCTTCTTGAGAGGGGCAATGACCTGCAGGTGGGTTGGGTAGAAAAATTAGATACTAATCTTACACACATAAAAAGCAATCCTCAAACTGTTGTTCATTCTGTAGATCAGGGAAAAAAAAAAAAAACAAAAAACCAAAAACGCACAGACAGTTAAAACTGGAGACCAATGATTTCCATTAAGCATATGTAGCAGAGAAATCTGTAGATTTCCCAGTCACAGACAAGTTTTCTCCTGTTACTCCTTCTTGGTAACTGTAGATTATTAACACTGTCTGACGAACATTGATGACTGCTGATAACTGGAATGTGTTGTTAACCTGACTGTGGTTTGTACCCGTGCTTGGAGCTAATGTGTTTTCGAAACTGCACCGTATGAACACAGCGGGTACAAAGTAAAAGCAATAATAAAAAATTGAACAGGCCTTAAGTGCTATGATTATTACTGTGGTCTAGTTTTTATCTGCCCTTTGGAAAGCCTGTTCCTTGAATATCCTTTGTTAGAAAGTATTGATAGCTATATTAGCCTCATATTTTCTCTCCTGGCAGCAGAATACAAGAACATGCTGGGGGAGTGAGGAAGTATTCTAGGTATTTACAGGCTTCAGGTGATTTTTAGTTCCAGATGGTTGAACAAGAGAAAAAAAGAAAACTGTTTTAATCTATAGAAATATATCAGAAAATATCTGTCCACCTCTGTAATGGATAAGTACTTACCTGTAGTAAACAAATAAGGAAGAGCACTGGATTAGTCTTTTGTCTTTACTCAAATCAAAATGTTCACTCCAGGAATAATCTTGCAATGAAGTTTCAGACCAAAAAAAAACCACTAAAAAAAAGGGAAAGAAAAATAGCAGATTCCAGTCCAAGAAAGGAGAGAAGGGAGATAAAACAATCCCTTGACTGAGATGTGCACTGAATAGCACAAGACCCAAATGGGGGAAAGGAGTTAACAAGACACCAGAAATTCAGTGAAGATGAGGTCTTCTTCTGTACCAGGAAGGCAGAGATCTGCAAGGGTGCAGTCTTGGGCTGATGGGACCCAGGAGCAGCTCTGGGGCGGGGCCATGGGCCCTGGTGGGCAGCAATCGGAGCAGGGGCCAGCCATGCACCTAGGCAGCAACTAGGGCCAACTCTTTAATCAGTAGTTATTAGACCACATTTGGACACTGTGTAGTTTTGGACTCCCACACCTCGATACTGGTGTGTACATTAACATTATTTTCATATATGGTAGAATTTCATTTTTTCTCTTACTGAGGGCAGCAGTACACAGTTTTTGAGGAAATGAATTCACAATGTTTTTACAGTTAAGTAGCAACATGTGGTCTATTCAAACTTTAGCCAAAGAAACATTGCACTTCAGTGTTGCCGTAGGGTTCTTTTTCAAGCTCTAGTTTTAAGAGAACATGATACTCAACAATCAGGCAGCCTTGCGATGACCAAGTAAGATCTTTCTCTCAACCACACATACACATAAACATAGGATACAGAAGTCTGAATACATAATATATGTATTTGTATGCAAATGTATGTATTTAGTAGAGATAGTTGTAGATGACTTCTTAGATTCAGTTTCCTGGTAGAGCAAAATATATATATATTTCTTTTTTTTTTTAATGCATGTAGATCTTTCTTCTCAAAGTACTCATTTAGAGGTAAGAGAATTATGAAAGATAAACTTAAAGAAATTCAGTATGGATGAGATATCCCTTTCTATGCAAATATATCCTAATTCAGGGAAAATGTTAGCTAGAAGTCAGCAGTGAGTTTTCTCTTTTGATGACTCCA
Source organism: Charadrius vociferus (assembly GCF_000708025.1). NCBI lineage: Eukaryota > Metazoa > Chordata > Aves > Charadriiformes > Charadriidae > Charadrius > Charadrius vociferus. Next base: position 753,451 of record NW_009649951.1, read on the forward strand.
GTCTTCTCAGGCTAGAGTACCATAAATTCAGTCAAATCCAAAAAAGTACAGTAAAAGATTTTCTTACTGCAGACAAGGGACCTGAATGTAATGATTCAGATGAGCATTACAGATTCTGTAACTTTATCTTTTCATTCACCTGGCTTCTAGTGCCAAATGTAGCATGTAACAGCAAAAGGAAAGAAGGGAAGGTCTGTGTATTACATTTATAAACAGAATTTTAGGCATACAGGATAAAAGACAAATGAGAGCCCTAGTGAAAACTTCTGACAAACCCCTTTCAAAACCAGTAGTCTGTTCTGCCTCTGCTTACTCCTGTACTTTCTGGACCACATGACATCTATGAGATCACCACAGTATTTACAACAATGTCAAAAAGCAATCAGCTAATGATAGTTTAGCGTATCATAAGACATATGTCTTTAAAATCACAATTAAAGAGCCTTATATTTTATCCTGGCCTGGCAGTGCAGGGTCTCAGAATCTGGCTGGGCTGCCCTTGGCCCCTGCGTTGTTTTAGTTTGCCTTAAAAATCATTTGGTTGCCATTGCTAAACATATTGGAGATGGAGCTCTCTAAGTGCTATATCTGGACAAGACGTGAGTCTCCCAGGGAGGCCCAGTGTGACCAGCAACTCCCCTTACACCCCCAAATGTGGGAGAAGGTGATTGTACACCTTCCAGGCTTCCACTGGGAAGCAGTGCGAACGAAGCAGGCTGTGACATGGAAATGCAAAGAAACAAATATCAGTTTATCTGAGACTGAGAGGAACCCTCAGAATATGAACCATAGTTCTCCCAGTGAAGATCTCCAGAGGCTGGAACTCGTTGTCACCCTATCCCTCCTCACTTGTCCTTCCATGGGAAGTCTGAACTGTTAGCCTTAGGACTTGGAGAGTTGTCAGAAAGGTGAGTCCAACACCAGAGTCAAGGTGTAGAAAGCATGAAGTTTCTGTATGACAAGGTTAGCTGTGTTGTTAATGAGATAATGACAGGAGGGCCACAAGGATGATCTGAGGACTGGAACACCTCTCCTATGAGAACAAGCTGAGACAGCTGGAGTTGTTCAGCCTGGACAAGAGAAAGCTCCAGGGAGACATTATTGTGGCCTTTCAGTACTCAAAGGAGGCTTATAAGAAAGATGCGGACAAACTTTTTAGCAGGCCCTGTTGCAACAGGACAAGGGGTAATGGCTTTAAACTAAAAGAGGGAAGATTTAGACTAGACATAAGGAAGAAATTTTTTACAAGTGTGGTGAAACACTGGCCCAGGTTGCCCAGAGAGGTGGTGGATGCCCCATCTCTGGAAACGTTCAAGGTCAGGTTGATGGGCCTCTGAGCAACATGATCTAGTTGAAGAGGTCCCTGCTGATTGCATGGGAGGTTGGACTAGATGACCTTTAAGGGTCCCTTCCAACCCAAACTATTCTATGATTCTGTGATTCTACAATTTTTCTGTTTTACTAAGATAATTTTGGATAGTATTGTGCTGTTGAAACATTAATGTGACTAACAGCATAGTCTTGGTTTTATGTATACAGTTCCCTTTTGCCCATGACAAGGTTTTGAGTATAACACTAAATTCCAATGTCCTGTCCCTAAATGTTATGCAAAACATACTCCCAGGCATAATTATATTGATAGTTGTATGAGTGCTCCAAATATGTACATATGCTGAGAATGACCAACCACCATTTGTAAACTGCTTGAACAATTATTTGGCTCAAAAGTTGACACAGAAAGGAAGTTCCTCTTGGATAAAAGGCTAGGAGACAATAATCAACCAAGTAGAGCATGTATATATAAACTTACTACCCCAGAAAAAAAAAAATCTACAGAAGTTTAAAAGAAACTCAAGTCTATGTTTAAAAAAGAAATTGATTCTTTGTCTGGGCTTACAAAAAACCCCCAACAAAACAAAACAAAAACCCAAACCCCACAACCTTATTCTACTACATAAAGCACATCAATAGAATTCTACCATTTTTAAAGGTATTGGTATGCATCTGTTGTCAGAGAAGTACATAGGTACAGACAGACTGTGTTTGTAATTTAGCATGACAATTTCCTTGTTTTAGGGAGACAGATACTTCTTCTTTTTCTACGACTGGATAAATTATTCTCAGTTTCCATCAGCATAGGATTTTTCCTTTCATTTAAATGTTTCAATTTATTTATCAAATATATTCTTTTCTTTGGTATCATAAGTTATATTTTAATCATATAAAAATAGTTCATAGAATAGCCTTTTTTTTTTTTCTTTTTTTCACTCCTACTCCTTCTTACTCCTACTCCTTCAAAGCAGCCCCCATAGATAAGCAGACATAGAACTCAGAGAAGCATGTATGTAACACTTCACAAGCCCTTTTTTGGAAAAAGTAAATCCTGAACATCTAAAGTAATCTTACCAAAATGAAGAGGTTCTTTTTTAGCTTTTACTAAATCCCATGAGAGTGGTCTATTACTACAGTTCTAAAAAATATCTGAAGTGAACTCTGATCACTGAATTCAAGTTTTTTAATACTATCTTTTTAAATACTTCTGTCTCCATTGGAAGACAAACATATAAAAGGATCAACCAAGCAGGGCTTTGCTGTTTATTCTAACCTAACTATAGCAAGGTAGATTATTTACGAGTATGACTGAGTATTAAAAAGTTATAATTGACTTTTCTGCTTATTGATACAATGAAAAGTAGTTCCAAATAAACTCTAAAAATTCTGTTTATGAAAATGTACTTTGAGATGAGACATCAAAAATAGGCGATATTAAAAAAAATCCCACAAATGAAAAAAAACCCACATTTTGTCATCTTATTCCATAACCTTTCTCCAGGTTTCCCTAGCTCTGCAAAACATATTGCTGTGTTTAAAAGCCAATGTCCCCTAATTCCCATTAGTTACTATTACAACTGTTTGTACTTCAATTATTTATTAAAAACTTCCCCACAAAGCATTTGGCCTTGATGAGGAGTCATTTTACTTTCAGCTTGAACAGTAACCACTCATGTCTAAGCAATTAAAGCAGAGTGTTTCAAGTTCCCTTCTCTAACACAAGAGAACACTAAATGTGCCTCTTTCATTAGGGATCAAAAGTAAACCATAGCAATAAACAGGAAAACAATTTCAACAGTGCTGTTACAGTATCAGCTGCACTGTTATCACAGACACATAGCATACGGGACCTATAGCAGTCAGCTCTACAGTGCCAGGTGGAAACAAAATGAGTGAGAAGTAGCACCTGAGCAATAATTGATTTTTCATTTCTTAGGCTCACTACCACACTGTACTTGACCTAATTTGGAAAGATCTCCCATATGTTTTTTTACCTGGTTTTGTTGTTGTTAAGTTTTAATCACAATTCATCAGTGCTATCTACATGTTCAGCACTATGTATACAGCTTGGAAAAAAATAGGTCTTCTGGTTATTTAGCATTACTTCAAATGACACCACATTATACATGTTTACATCCCATTTTTTATAACTAGCAAAAATAGCTGATCTGTCTGAACAAACATATTCTGCTCATGGCTGTTTTGGGTAACTTTGAGGTCAACCCCATAATGTGGATTCCCTTCCACTTTCTCTACCAGCCAAAACCCTGTAGAAAAGCCTGAGAGTTATCTCTAAGAATACATGACTTTTCATCTTTTACCATTTTAAGATACAGGTCCAGCACTTTCAAACAAATATTTCTTTAGTAACTTAATTTGGAAACAAAATCTTTTAATTTCAACACAACTGCTTCCTATTTACTACATTATTTATCCCCAGAAATACATTTTTTTCACATCTCTTCAAAGAAGAATAGCTTAAAAAACAGAGGTGATGCTTCATAGATATAAAAGTGCACTGTTGATATCTTGGGCCTACCAGACAAGCATTTATCTTATAAAAATTTAGGTCCATAGGAGTGTAATAATGCCAATATTAATCCAGGTTTTGTGAAAAATGGAGTCTTGTTCCATGATTGCCTCGGGGATCACGATTCCAAGTGTGTTGCACAGAATGAGAGAGTATAGAATAGGTTCACAAAGGTGACTCAATGACTTTAAAAATATGGCAGTATCCTGAAAAGGGAAATAATATTCATGAGATGTTGAAACAGCCTATTCCTCAATGGCCCCACCTTTCTACTTTTCAAGAATTTTCTACTTTCACTTAGTCTTGCCTCTTAGACACTTCAGAGTTTATAGAAACTAGAGTCCGTGAGCATTTTACTCCACTAAGACTTCCTCTTGGGTCACACAAGATCTGATTTGACTTGGAAAAAAGTATAAAAATTTAACAGAGAAAATTTTTTACATATTAGGCTTTTAAAAAAGTAGATTTTGTGTTGTTTTTTTTTTTTTTTTTTTTTTAAAAAAAAGGTTGTGCCGCTATCAAAGAAAAAAATTCCTTTCCTTAAACCTTACTTGAGTGCTTTAATTTATGAACAGTGAATTTCAATAGAAGATATAAAGTAAATTGAGGCTATATGTAGTATCCAGTATTTGAGTACTCTGGATTATTCTTTAACTGGATGTTATTTGACCCTTTAGAAATAGCTTACTTTGTGTATGGTAGCAACAAAGACCAGAAAATGATGAAGGGTTCTTGTGTGAGAATCGGAAATATCACCTGTAAAGCTGAGATTCTTCATTTCCTTTCTTAGAACAGTTTATTTAAAAATGGAAGAACTTCTGCAGAATGAAAAGTGACTTGCAGAAGTATGAAATAGCATCTGAGGCTTGAGAGTGTTCTTCTGAAAGGCAGGAAAACTACTAATAAATGGTGTTGCAAGATTAGTCCTTTTGATGCTTACTTGAAGTATAGTTCATTTTACTACTGGAGTCTTCCTTGAAAACTGAATGATTAATTTCCCCTCCAGTATTCTGAAGCACCTTTTAGGATGCAACATAGGAACAGGTCTCTTTAATCACTTTTATGCCAGATCTTTAAATTCTAGGTTAGTTTAAAAATCTGTAGAGTTGTTGGTGGAGTTATTGGAATATTGGGATGTTCTGCAATGTACACACAAGGTCTCTATTAAGTTTTAGAGAGTTTTAGATGTTTATTAAGTTCTAAATTTCTGCAAATATTAATGTGAATGCTTCTTTATAAAATTGTTATAAAAGAAAAGATTGCTTGAGTCTAGCTATTTTTCTTTTTTTTTTTTTGATTCAAAACTCCATGCCTCTGCAGAAACTTAAACTCCTTCTTAAATTCAATTAAATACAAAGTACTGTAGAGTCCTACCTTTTGCTTTGCTCTACAGTCATTTCTGTGTTCTGTTATGCAAACTAACAAGCATCAAATGTTTCAAACACTTCCTCACAGCAACACTTGCAGTCTGTAAATTAAAGACATGAAATTCTCAGGAGTATTTTTATATAACGCTTTGATTGTTCTACTTTATCCTATATTTCAGTTTTCAAGGTTGTGCAGAAGCAGCAAATGACCCAAGAAATGAGAATTAAGGTCAACCAAGTTTATACTTGGCAGATCTCAAAAATTTAGTGTGTCAAAAATTACAAAATAAAATATAGATAGGAATTAAATTAAATTAAAGCAAAGATATTGAAATATCAAATAACTAAGGAATGAATGGATTCAATGTACACTTCCAGCACATTATGTAGCTTGAAAATTTCCCAAGCTATTTCCAAGCCTATGTCTTATGTTTTTAAATTAACAGAGGAACTCATGAGACTTTGGACAGTTTAAGGAAGGAATATAAGCTTCTGTATAATTTTGATTTTTCTTCTTCTCTTTTTTCTTTTCCGTTTTTCTTAAGCAAACAAAATTTTGAAATTACATTTTAAAAAATCTCTCAAATTCACCTATGGTTTCAAAATTGTCAGAGCAATAATCATTATGGCAGAAACAGTAAAGTTATGCTTTACCCTAATTCACAACAATATTTCTCAAGAGTCTTAGTAAAATAGGATGAACTGGTTTTAGACCTTTTTGTCTTAAGACAAAATTGGACCTCATCCCAAACAGAGTTGTATCATGGAAGTGTTGAACCTAAAGAGATTTATGTAACTTGTTTCAGTGGAATGTTTTGGAAAGCTTTTATGTGGAGGAGAAAGTTCCTAATTTTGAAATGTTAAAGCTGCACTTTTAAAGATCTTACACTTGAGAGGCATCATGTCTTAGAAGGTGAACTGCAAAGATAGAGGTATCCAAAAAAAAGAAAGTAGTTAGCCAATATTAAATCTTAGTCAAAGTCAATCCAAAGCTAACTGATCTTGTGAAAAGCTTCTGGAAAATCCACAGTATTTTTACCCTGGTGTAAAAACTGTTTAGGGAAGGTATAGAAAAGCCTAGCTTAAGAAAAATGTAGGTATATAACTGTACTCCTGAAACACTCATGAAACATTCCCTCTATCTGCTTTACCCCCTTTCTGGGCAGTATTTGGAAGTAAAATTTCCCAGGCATTAGAATGGTACATTTGGTCAACACTATCTCAGTCTTCTGAGAAGTGAGAACCTCATGCCTAAAATGAACTGAAACTTACCCAAGACTTCTAAGTCCCACAGTGTTCTGGAGCTGATAGCATTGTCACAGTATACCTAATGCAGGTCAACAACCAAATGTCATTCAAACATCACACAGTTCTCCAGTACAATTTTAGATGGTAGGATGAGGAAATCGTGTCTCCCTTTTATCTAAGACATCTGGTGGTTAAAGTACATTAGATGTAGACTTCTGTGCCCATCTGAGTGCATTAACCAGATACAGTAATGCTCACTCCTATATACTATGCTTTCCTTAAAAGAATCTCAGTTTTTTACAAGTAGTAACACAGTTTCAAAGAAAAAGTTGGAGCATGTCTCTAATCAGGTAAGACTGCAATAATTTATTAAAATATTCAACATGCTCACTGTGGGAGGCCCCCTCACTGGGCTTCTAATCCACTTAGCTGATTTTACACTCATTCTGACTGTTGCCAGTGAGAAAACTGAATATCCTATCTTTGTGTTCAGTGACACCAGTCGGAAATGCATTAAATCTTTTTCACCCTTTTCAACTTCAACATTTCTAGAGACATTGACTCATCACATATGCATGGATCAATTTTTACATGGGTAGCTATAATTTATAGAGATGGATAATCATCTTAAACAAGAGTGAAGTGCTATAGTCTGTGTTACCTATCACAGTAAAGATTTTGTCCAGATATCTTGGGGGTTTTTGGCTCAAAAAAAGGCATAGGTATTTGTTTTCAGGATGATACCAAATGGACAGAGAATTTATGTGGCTAAGATAGAAGTGAATTTCTGTTTTCTCTACCAACTTGCTTTAGGTGACTCATTCCTCTAGATCATATCTGGAGTAGCCGTTTGTCGTGGTTTAGGCCAAATCGGCTACTGGGGACCTGGAGGACCCCAGATGGGACCGACAGATGCTCTCCTCTACCCCTTTTCAGAGAGAGGGGCAGAGGAGGAAAAAGAGACTTACGAGTTTAGAAGGAACTAAACTACTTTAATGAAATATTAATAATAAAATAGGAAAAAAAAATAATGAAATATATACAAAACCGTATCAAGCTCCCGAGATGACAATCACAACACTGGCTGGCACAGGGGCGGTCCCAGGCTGGACTCAGTGACGGACGGGAACTGGATTACGGGTCTGCATTCAGGATCAGGATCGCAGGCAGACGAACAGAGTCCTCCTCAGACGTCGGCCATTGCAGGAAGAGAGAGTTGACCTTTCGATCCCTCAGCCTTTATACTGAGCATGAGGCAGATGGGATGGAATACCCTCGTTGGTCAGTTTTGGGTCACCTGTCCTGTTCGCTCCTCCTTGCAGGTGGGACCCCATTATGCTTTTCCGCTTCCGACCCTCCAACGGGGCAAATAACAAAGTTGGTTGGCCTTGGGTGTTATAGCAATAAGTATAAGCAAGGTCCTCTCTGCACACGATGCCTGGGCATCAGCTATAAACCTAGGTCTTATCACCCTGAGAGAGTGAACATTGTCTGCACAATATGCTGTTAATTTCAGTTGTTAGAGAGGCCCAGCTAAGAAGCGAAGTTACTGACCAAAATTGGTTCTGTTTTACCTCAAACCAGGACACCGTTGATCAGTGGACTCATCAGTTATATGACTCATATAGTTATATGTGAGACACCTTGAAACCTCGAATTTGGTCATTTTGGAACTTAAGTTCTTTATGGATTGTTACTGTATGGTCACATAAAGAGCAAACTTTCCCAGCTCTTGAGCCTTGACATGGCACTTCTTTCTTATCTTATCTTATCTTATCTTATCTTATCTTATCTTATCTTATCTCATCTCATCTCATCTCATCTCATCTCATCTCATCTCATCTCATCTCATCTTACTTATTTTTAAAGAGGATATTCTGCATTCCTCGTGATTATGAGGCCATCAGCTCCTGTCCCAGTGATGCCATAGGATGTCAGTCTTGAGATCCACCACAACCCTGCACTGCCCAGCCATGGGCCCTACTGGCCTTGGCCTATCCCAGTCCCCAGGGAGGTGCACGATGACCTGGTCTGGGGCTGTCCCTGGCTGCCCCCCAGTCTGCCCTAATCCCTGGCTGAAGGCAATGGGATGGGCCCTGGCTGGCTAGGTCCTGCCCTGCCACCTTCCCCTCTGGGAAGCCCCCTCCATTCCCAGTCCCTGACACCATGATAGATTTGTAGGTTTATTACCTTTTGCTGTCATTACTAAGGAATTGCTTTCTGCTTCCGAAGAGCTTCCCCGGTTAAATCCTAGAACTGTATTTTTTTTTTTTTTTGGCATTTGTTTTCTGTAATATCTTTAAATGAAAATTCCTCTGATAATTTTGAATGTTATGCTAATACTAACAAAAGGTTTGTAAAGACAATTTTCCTTCACAGAATATTTTAAATGCAAGCCATGTGAACAAGGTACACTGACTCAAACTGAGTAGCGTGTATAATGCATACATAAAAATGGTCTAACACAACAGCTGGATAAACAGAAAATATTTTATTTACACGTTCAATCTGGTAGTTAACAAAATACTGTATTGGTAGAAGCAGCATGTTTTTTGACTCCAAAATAGATTGGAAGCTCATATGAAAAGTAATCTATATATTTTTAAGTCCTTAAAAGGAAAAATAGGCAATAGGTAAGAACCCAACCTGAAGCACCAAAATTTTAATTCTCTTGTGTGTCAGAGTTAGAAAAACAATGAGATTTTGTCATCAGTATCTGTCTTCTTTCCAGACAAATTTCAGTGGATTGATGTGGAAGGAGGTAGAGGGAAAGGTGCTAAAGGAAAGTGAAATGCCTTGTAAATTGTAAAATCACTTATATATTAGGGAACAACCACATTTTACATATATTAGCAAGAGAAGGGGAGGGACAAAACATGAATTTGTTTTTAAGTCACATAAAATTTGTTGGAAAGCTTTTCCTTTACCTTTCAAATTTACCAGAGCAGTAAGGGTTTTGCTGGCTTTGATAGATGAAAATAGTAAGACACAGAATCTGTTTCATTCTGATGTAAATTGTTAGAAGGGAAAACAAACAAACAATTTCTCCCTTCCACGCTCACTACAAAATAACAACAACAGAAAAGGAGAAGTAAGCATAGTGAAAAGGAGACTTTGAAAGAGCACACAATATTCCTGAAATTAAAATACTTATCAATTAGCTGGGTCCCACTTCAACATCAGTTAACGCTACTTGAGACCAAAACTTCAGATGATGTCAACTGCTGCAATAAATTAGATTCAATTGTGCTGGGGTAGTTAAAAAGGATGGAATATCTGTTCCCCATGTTCTGTCTGAGCATTTTCTTATTGCAGTAGTCTGTTTCTCACAGTCTAACACAGAACTTGGGATCCAGCATATTCGTTCCCCTATTTTTTTTTCCTGGAATTTGTTTCATTTCCCAGTGCTGCAGACTTTTACTTAAGAATAATTCTGTAAGATAAAAGGTTCACTTACAAGGCAGGAGGAACATTAGCCACACCTGAGTACAATAATGTTCCTTGTGTTCATGGCTCCTTTGTTGTTCAAATACACAGGCACATGCACACACATAGACAGTCACTGCATGAAATATAAAAAACATATATCTAAGTCAAGTACAGATTTTAAAGCAATTTCGAAAACCACTTTCCTGTAAAACCCAGGAATTTAACCATGTCCAGTTTGACCAAACACTTCCAGTTCCTCTCTTATGTGACTGAGAAATCCCTAGGTTCTTTGTTTTCAAATGCTGTACAGAATTTAACAAGGGCTTCTCTGTTGTACAAAATATAAAGAAATGATGTATACCTCACTGAGAGGAGGAGAGAGTATGAAGGAATGTCTTATATTCGTCCTAATTTTGAAATCATTGTTTATAATACAGCAAAGAATTACCTCAGAATCCAGATAACCATGATTTACAGTAAAAAGTGTAATTGGCAAATTTTGCAGACGAAAATAATTTATAAGAAATTTCTCTAATTAAAATTTCTCTATTACTGAATTAGTGAATAAATATTCATTTTTTCTTAAAATCAACATGTTATTTGAGAAAGAGCTCTAATTTCTCATGATATTTCATAATCTGAATAAATAAAAAACAGCTGCCTAGTCTACCTATATAGATTCTCAACAGTTTCACGTGTTTTAGTTATTGGTACTGATGAAGTAGGGAAATTAAGATTTTTTTACTCAGCAAAGGCATGTAGACAAGTCAATATCAAATTACTCTCAGAGAAAGTAGTATTTTAAAGATCTATTTGTTATAGCTTAATTATTCTGGACAATGCACATTTACTCTTTATAAAGAATTCAAAGGAAAAGATTTTAAGGAAAGTAATACAGATTCAAGAAAATAGCATTTATACCTAAACACCTCTACAAGCTGATTGTATTTATTGTGTTGTTCCAAGAGGTGATTGTTTGAATGAACTGTAGCAACTGAGGGCAAATTCAGAAAGGAAATACAAAATAAGTTGATGAATAAAAGGTTAGAAACCATATGCAATCATAAGGAGGAAAAACATGACTTTGAAGTGTTTTGAAGATATTTTTCACAGGTGAATTTTTAGACACATAACCCCTTTTGATGGGCTATTTTATATTCTTTTAGTGTAAAAAATCAGGAAAAATGAACCACTGAGTATGGCTGTAAGTATTTGGACCTGAACACCCCATATGCTACCACCTTTGTGTCTGGAGCAAATGACATGTCATGAGTGTGTTTGTACTCATTGTTAACTACATTTTGACAAATTTTGGTATGCAAATTTTGGTACGTTGTTTCAGAGCAACTTTTTTATTCCAGAAATTGCTTTGTATATCCTGGAAATCTTCAGTAGAACTGATTTGACACAAAATCACAGTATGTTTTTTCCTACTTGTTCTGAAACTTTATGTATCAGGAATAAAAGTAAAGAATAAATCCAGAAAATGGTCAGTTCTTCTTTTAACAGCAGCAGCAGCAGATAGTTTCAGCCCTTATCCTTACATAATCATCTGTGAAATGTAGTATATGGAAATCTGTCTTATTACATGCAAACTATTTTTTTTCCTACTTCTTAGAAACTTAGCCTCCCATTCCATCCTGTCCTGGTTTGAGTGACACAGGATTACTTTCTCTTTCAGTAATTCTACTTTTCAGTAAGGTGTCTTCTATGCTTGGGAAAACTGCATTTTCAGAAGACTGTAGTGTCTGAATTTGTGAAAATATTTACTTTATAGTCAGCTATAATAGGTGGGTTTCAAAGTCTCAGTGTTTTGGGGCTAGCCAGGCGCAGGGATGAGGACAAGCGAGTCCCAGGCACTTCACCCAAGCTGACCAACAGGATTATTTCATACCATGAATGTCACATTCAATATAAACTAGAAAGTTTGCTGCAAAGTTCTCTCTCTCCCTTGATGGCTGCAATCCTGAGAACCTCTTGCCCCAGTGCCGGAGCCCTGAGGCCTTCCCTTCCTCCCGAAGCCCGAGCTTGCAGTGTCCCACATTTGCTGTCCACTGCTGGGAGTGCACAGCTTCCTACTGATAGAATTGGCTGAGTATAATCCTTGTATATTTTATATTGGTATCAGGATCAATATTGGTTCTTTAGTATTATTAATGTTAATTATTTAGTCTTATTCTATTAAATCTGCTTATATTTCAACCCTCATGTTTCCTTCTAAATAACTAAATAACTAAATAACTAAATAAACTAAATAAACTAACTTCTAGCTAAATAAACTATATAATCCGTAGTTTAAAATACATTTATGACAGTTCTACAGTTATTTTTTTTTAAATCTTAGGCAGTTAAGTTTTCAAATCCTGTAGGCACTAAAGAAAATAGGATAGTTCATCATATTTCTGTTCTTGAAGCAGAGATTGCAGTCCACAATGACAACATGATGAAGAGGCACATTATATCTTTAATAAAAATTCTACACTCTTAAGTGGCAGAAACATTTCTACAAAATGTCACTATCATCTCTTTTAATATGTTTTGATGAATTATACCTATTGCTGAAGACAGCTCACTATGTGAAGCTGTATTTAAAACTTATCTTATCATTCCATAGCATTATTCTTAAATGACTATGTCCACCATTTAGTAAATGCCAAAATACCTGATTGGTGTTCAAGATCAAAACTATCACGTGGTAAAGAAGGATCAGACTTTTTTTATACATACCTTTGCCTCAAAGAACCCCACACTGAACACATTATGCTATAGACTGGTTCTGTTAATGGTGGAAGGTGCTGCTTAATTTCAGCAAGAGATCAGAACATCAGGGGATTCTATTTAACAACTTACTATCCTCAGATGCTTACAGTGACAAAAAAACAATTACAAATGAAACACTGAACTACTGAAAATGGGATGATAAAGCCAATCTATCATTAGCAACATGCAATTTTGTCTTTGAGCGTTACTGGATTGTATAACTTTTCACTTATTTTCTACCATTTATTCAAAGCAACTAATCCACAGAATATCCATGCCAGAGATAAACATTATTATCTATTGTTGAAGTGAATCTATAAACAGATGAAATTTACCCCTAAGTTTTTGTTCAAAATGTAAAGTACTTCTCCACATTCACTTCACTAATGTTGAACAACATCTCTCAAAAGATTTTTAACACAAACAATTCTGCCCCTCATACCTCCCAAATCTTTGTGTCTTAGTAGTGGTGCGAATGTGAATTGAAACAGAATTCTTTGGGTTCCTTCTTTCATTCTGGGTCACAGCTAGATTCAATAGTGTATTTGTAAAATTAAGGAGAGACTGTCATTAGTCCTTTGGGGATTAAAGAAGAAAGCCAAATATTTGATAACTTTATTCTTATTTTTCTTGGTTGGTTTGGCTTGATTTTTTCCACAGGCATGAATTAAATCTCATTAGTGAGAAAGTTTTATTTTAACCTTACTCCAAATATGAAAAGCTACTATTATTATCTTCAGAGTTTGCTTACACGACATTGTGATTTATGTAAGAGAAAATACTAGCATGGCTTTCATTGTAAGACAAAACACAAGGAATAAAAGACAAAGGTTGTAAATGTAAAATGATGGAGCAATCAGACATAGTGGACATGTTTTCTGGGCAAATAAGCTGATTCATAGCCCTTTGGAGGACTATGGATATTTATTCACTTACTTAAGCAATTTTCAGATTTTCTTGAGAAACAAATTGAGAATTTTCTAGTGCACTTGTTGCACTAAGTAGAAGAGTCATCATTTTTTTCAGGGGCAAAGTTTATGAAATCTAGGGTGGGTAAGATGACTTAGCTAGTACTTATACATTTCTCTGCAGACTATTAGGGAGTGGTCGAGTCTGTTGGATGACATCTCCTCTGACCTTCAAGTAACTGCAGTATGGCTGAGGTTGGTGTTCATGGGCAAAAGGTTCTTCTAAACTTAAATGCTACAATAAATCACATAGGAATAGGCATAGTAAACCCGATCTGTGGTTCATTGAATCCATTATCCTGTCTCAGTGGCCTGCAATAGTGGTTTCAGAGGAGGAGCAGCGAGATACACCATTTATTTCTGTAGGTTGTAAAATTTGGCTTTTACTCTGTCTTCCCAAAAGCATTCTCCCTGGCATTTTGAGAGACTGAATAAAGTGCTTGGCACATGGACAAGATCTTTAAAATCTCATTGGACTTTATTTGTACTTTGCAATTAAGGTGTAATTAAGCTGCTTTCGATCAAATGCTGATATTGAGCTGAGCTCTTCACAGCTGACAATACCCTATGAATTATTATGTTTTTTAATATTAATAGAATTTTGGAGCACCTGAGAAGATATCATGGTTGAAACAAGACATTGGGACTTAAACTTCTGCTTTTGGATGCTCTGAAGAATTCTTACATTACTTTAGGCAAAACACTGTCTCTGTTTTTCTGAAATACACTGAGTCTTAAATTTAATTAAGTAAGTCAAATTCCCATATGACTTAGCTTTTTAACAAATGTAAAACTTCTGGAGGTATGCATTTTAACCACGGAAAGTACTGTTCTCATTGTACAGCCAATGCAACCATGAGAAGAAATGTGGACTCTTTTCTGCAAGCAGGCATGAACAAATTTCCTATCCTAGTTTCAATTTGGAAATCTTTAGTACTAATGGAGGTGGGGGAGTCAGAAACAGAGTTTGACTTCCAAAATCCAGACAGCATTTGAAAGGCTGAAAGCAGCTAGGGAGTAGAAGAAAACTGAATAAGATTAATGTGAGAGCCATTGTGAGGTTCCAGGTTGGCCTGTCGTTCTCGCTTCTGGTATTTTTTTCCTTGAGCGCTATATACCTTTTCTATCTCTACTGTAGCTTTATTGGTAAATTAGAAAGCAATCAAAAGCTGGGTGATGCCTTTGTTGGTCTCATGCCCTTCCATTGTCTAACTTTGTTAGAAGACTGATAATCATATAATTGTTCCTTCTGTTTAATTCAGAATATTTAGGGCAATAGCTATAATCATGAGGAACTGGGACATTGGTTGCTGCTCCAGCACTTAATTCTGGCATTAACATACCTTATGGGTTAATGGTATCTGGTGGTAGCAACATGCTTTGCAGTCTTTTCTATCACCTTCCATTAAAGGAAAAAAAAGCAACAGCCTATTTCCATGCATGTGACTGTCAGCATCCTGTCCAAACCTCTTAGTTTTATTTCTGTACAAATCACTGCTGACTGCTTTTCAACACTTCGAAAGTTGGTGCCTAATTCCAGCTATTGCCAGTTTTCCTTATCTCTTGTGTCACATGTTACTTTCACTGTCGAAATGCAGTCTTTTGGACTGAAGATAGATAATTCATAATTTAGCACCAAACAGTTAGAAATATTTACCAGAGGGGTTTGTTTGTTGGTTTTTGATGTTTTGTGCGTGTGTGTTAAGTTTTATGACTCTCTAATGCTTTCTAAAAGACTGTGAGTCACAAGTGTAGGAGGGAATAACTCAGGCACCCGGTTTCATCAGTGATCACTGGGCCAATAATTTATTCTTTCCTGATGGACATAGTACTAAAGTACTTAACCATTTCCAATTCCATTTTAGGCAAGATGGCATTTGGTTACACTTGGAACACACCTATTGCCAGATACTACATGTGCCTACCAGAATTCTTTATAGCACCATCAAGTCTTCCTTAAGGTGACCTACCAAGTTCTATTTAGATGGAAAGATTGAGATAACTTTTTTGTTTGCCATTATTGCTTTCTTTTTTTTCTTTTTTTTTTTTTTTTACACACAAGGAAATTAATTAGAATTCCTGCTTGCTTTTAAGTGATGGATTTAAACTCTGTTTAAACTCTGTTGTCCCCTGATGTCTTGGAGAAATGGTATGTTGAACCTCATACTTTAGCAGAAGGAATGGGAAGGCAGAAGTTGAATCATTTGTTGTACAAGTTAATAGTAATTTCTTCAAAGTGATGAATAAATGGTTACGTTTACAATGCTTTATACACAATGAGTTGTCTATAAATATAGCCAATGTTTGTACCCCAAAATCAGGCTCAGGACTCATGCTAAGCGCTGACATCAAAGTAAGTATACTACATGTCTTAGAAAGCTCTACTCTTTCAAGCTTCTTGCAACAGATATAATCAAAGTGGCTACCTGATAATACATTAATTTCTGTGACATCGTTTTGTTTCCTCAGTTCCCTCTGATGACTGAGACACCCAGGTTAGATAGGGTTTTAATACCTGTTACAAAAAAAAAAAAAAAGAAAACAGTGAAAAAAAGAAGCTAGTGTTTTCCCTTTTTCTAATCCAATGTGACGTATAAACGACATGGGCAAGTTTTTCTTTGACATGTTAACTTTGAAACATATAGGAATTTCTTGGTAAACTTCAAACAGATAAAAAATGTATGTAGAAACAGCCTTCAAAGTGCAGTATATAGTCAGGTATTGTGGAGAGCTTCTCTACGTAGGTGTATGTGATAAAATGAGAGGCTGGGCAGGGGCCACTGCTAAGGAACTCCAGTGAAATGTAACATAGGTCAAATCACACTATTTTTTTTTCTTTTAATGGAAAGTTGAAAAGGAACTATGATACAGACCTGTAAGAAGAGGTTCAGCTGATCACCTCTTCTCTCCAGTGTGCACTGCAAAAGGGTGCAGAAGACAAAGAATAAAAAAACCCGGTGTTTGATGTAGGGAGTTCATTTTTCCTGCCTCCCTCTCCACCCCCTACCCCCCCCCCCAAAAAAAAAAAAAAAAAAAAACACTTGAAAAGGAAATCTTAAGCAATGCACAATTAAAAAATCTGAAATTCTTATGTTTTAGAAAGTGATTCAGGTAAGTTTTAGACATTTCAGTCAATTCTTTCCAAATGCCACCCTTGAAAACACTTTAGGAACAGTAATAAGTTTTTCAAGACTCTATAGCTACTTCTGTTGTAAAAATTCAGGACAATTTAACTTTTAGGCAATAATTTCTGAAAAAAAAAAAAAAAAAGAGGGAATGTCCATCAGATGTACTGTGATGAATATTATGAAATTTCCCCAAATGATAATCCATAGAAAATGTTCCCGTTGCAATTCTAACATGCTAGAGTAAATTTATCATTTATATTTAGTATTGAGAACTACTGTTCTTTTGTGATGGCATCACAAAAATCTGTGCAGTAAACTTGAGTTCATATTCATCTACTACCTCTGCTCCCTTGGGAAATGGTGGTAGCAGGGCACTGCTTGCACTACTTTGATGGACTCACTGTAGGCTTCTCAAAAGCAGTTTTGATGGGGCAAAGGAGGAAGGTTTTTATAGACTGTCCAGCCACAGAAAGAGTCTGTCATGTAGCAGCTGTCCAGGGAAACATGTTCAAGAGGAGTGCAAGGGCTATCCAGGCAAATATATGACAAAACAAATAAACAAACAAACAAACAAAAAACCCCGCAAACCCCAAAAAACAACCTTGAGGAAGCTTAAATACAACCCCAATCTGCCAAACCTACTCTTTTCAGATAATTAGCTCTAGAACCTAAATGTAATCAAACTTTCTGCAAACGAAGAGATATCTTTCTTACCTCTTGCAGGCAACATGAAATTAGCATTCAGACAGTAATATTACAACAGTGATTTTAGAAAGATTTCACAATGGATAAAAGATCAAAACTGTGTGACACAAATTTTTCATTGAACTATTCCTGTTTAAGAAAGTTATTCCTTGGTTTAAAAGCTTATATATGAATTTGTAGCAACTAATACTTTAACAGCTTAATAATCATAGCAACAGTATACACATATAAAAAGTTTTGCTCCTTGCAGCAAATAACATGACATTATACATCCATATTGAATTGTAATTCAATATCTGCAGTCTCACAGGAATTCCAAAGTACATTATTTACATATTTACCTGGCAGCATGGCACTGGGTTGAAAAGACAGTAATATTGTGCTGATTTTTGTCTGAAGTATGTTATGTGATCTAGTTGATCCTGCAGCATACTTATACGTGAGTAAAACTATTTTTCAGTGCAAACCACCAACCTAATCACTTCATTCATGTTAGACAGAAGTAGGAGAAGTTTAACTATTTAAACATTACATTTGTTATACACTAAATTTCTGTATTTGAATTTAGGGTTTTTGCCATCATTTGTATTCCTTGTTTTCAACATCAATAGCAGTTGAATACGTGGCTTTCTTCTACAGTGTAGCTATTCTAATCTCTTAAGAAACAAGAGGGGAAAATGAAGTCAGAGTAATCAGTTCAATCAGTTTAAGAGAGACTTTTTGGCTTTGTTTTCTCTTGTTTTAAGTTCTAAATAGGAAGGAATCAGCAGTAATGCTAAGAAGGCTCTTGTGAATAGTAATTAAAAAAAACCCTTAAGAGATATTCCAAACCGTAGGGTTTTTTGCCATACATTTTTAGTGCTTTGGTTTCTTCAGTGAGAAAGACATAGTTCACCTGGAGTGGATGCACACTACCAATGGAGAGAAGAATGAATTAGATGACCATTTTAGGTTTTGTCCAGACCTCTAGTATCTATGATTCTACACTTTCAAAATAATTTCCACAAATACTAGCTTGAGAAACTTCCATAAGAAAAAGCAAAGCAAAGTTTCTCTTGGAATTCTGTGATTCCAGAAGCTAGAAATTATTAAAAAAAAAAAAAAAAAAAAAAAAAAAAAAAAAAAAAAATCAAGATCACCAGTATTATGGTAGTAAATTAGACACATTCTTAGTAAAAGCAATTTTTTTTTCTTGAAAAGGAGGATTACACACTTTATACAGACTATTCCATCCTAGGGTGGGAGGAGGGAAATGCCCAAACTATGTATTAGATTTGACTTAAAGGGAAATCTTTGTCCCACGAGAACACTGACATCTCACACTATTTCTTTTATCAAATTCTCATTTAAAGCAGATACTGAATTCATAAAACTGCTTCTTTGGGGTTTTTTTTTTTTTTGTTTGTTTGTTTTTTATTTCAGTAATACATTCTGAGCAAGACCTCAAGACGTAGAATAACTCCACCCCCTATTGTAGCCAGATTACAGTGTCATTTTAGTTTCATTTACTGCTAAGCAGATGATACAGCATTCTTTTTATTTCACACAAGGCACAAGTGTTTATGTGATCTTCAAGTTCTGACCAAGTGTATTTAAATTAGTTTCTCAATAGCTACACATATTTTTAAATAACATTATTATGTTGAGGAGCTTGGGGGACAATTAACTTCCAGTAAGGCAGAGTTTACATAACTCTTCTATTTTCTTTTTCCTTTTACCATGGTTGATGGGACAATTAACAGTGTTAAAGTTTAGAATCCTTCCCTGGTGTGTGACCCAGCCTTTCTCAAAAATAAAGATACTAGATCATACTTCAGAGAAATTGCAAAGCCAGGTAGATGTCATCTTATCAGCAACAATCTGATCATTTTGAAAACACTTTATGGTGAACAATAGCAATTACAAGCTTTTCCCTGGCTCATTATTTTATTTTTTTACAGATTTTGAGATTTAAAATAAGAGGTCTGTTTTTACTACTCCCAGAGATTTTCAGAAAGTAAGAAACACTACCTCCCCAATTTGGGAAACAACAAATATGTAGAAATGTGCACAAATAGTATAATTTCATATATACATGCAAAAAGAAAATCTGTTAGCATCATCCAAAATAAAACACATTAGCAAAGAGTGAAAAACAAAGGAAAGTCTGAAAAAACTGCATAACATTGGTCTCTAAGAAACATGGTTGTTAAAATGACAGAAAAATAGCCAAAGAAATCACCATGGATGTGCTTGCTTCGTCATTTCTGTGTATTTCCGTATGGACTATAACCATCATACACTTTCAAATGTCACCCTTTACAACATTTGGATACCCTAAAGTCATGACACAGTTATCAGTAGAGGAAAGCAAAAGACACAGAATTACACCCAAAAAGGACACTTTCGGTGTCTGACAGAACACCAGAAATGAGAGGCAGCTTAGGTTTCTTGCAGCAGCTTTATAGTCCTTCAGATCACTAAACTATTCTGAGAACAGGCCATTTCAATAGTACTGGATTCTTCCTTCACCTTTATAAAGCATTAATTCAATCTTCTGCTTGTATAGGATAGCTAATTGAAAGCAGAGGAGGAATGAGACAAGAAGGCAATATTACACCATGTTTAAGAAAGGATCTATGGGTGATCCCTTAATCTACAAAGCCATAAAATTAAATTAAATAAATAATTAATTATTAAATTAAATTAAATTCAGTAATGGGTAGAACTACTGGAAATGCTAGTCGCTTAAGAGATGGGGGACAGATATAGAACTATAATTTGATTAAAAATAGCAAGCATGGATTCACAAAAGGAAGAGATAATACCTAGGAATTTCCGAAGAACAAGCAAAGAATCACTTAGGGAAAATGCATGTGTATTTTTCATGTGAATTTTTATACAGTTTCTCACACGATGTAACTTGATATTTCATAATGTATATACTCTATATACATTCTGTATACTTTCCTAACATGACAACTTGATTTTTTAATGTATATAGTCTGTTTGGAGGGTGAAAAGTATTAAAAAAGTGATTTCCCCTTGAGGGACCAGGACAATCATAAAACACATTTCTTCTGATTAAGAAGCAACCCTCTCCTTCAGTATCTGAGTATAAATAACAGCCTTTTAAAAGCATTTGGCTTTTAAGAACTTGCATTGCCTGGTTTAGATCCCAGCAACAGGCAGAGCACACCAATCAAATATGAGTAATCAGGTATTCCTTCAAAACATAAAATAATTGAAACACAGTGCATCATATAGGATTTCTTGATATTTTTTTTTCTACTTTTCTGTAGGTATATTCAGTAGTAACATCCAAACAGGCTTCCTTTTGCTGCCATAGTTCTTTGCTTTAACTCTGAGTATCTGAACTGTATGTTAGGAAGACAACAGACTCAGATTATGAAATGGTCATTTTAGTGAAAAAAAAGCTTTCAATATACTAAGCCAAGACACCCTACCTGTAATCTATTCTGTTATAAAGAAAAAGAATTCTCTCACTGTGTTTAACTCTGTAACTGCACTTTTTGTGTACAGTCCTTTTCCATACATACTCTTTACAGAAGTCCTCTTCCCACATCTTTCAAGACAAGGTACAGATGAGGTCAATCACTGCTTTCCTGGCAGAAGGTGTTTTACCTCCAATAAACTGGACTACACAGGTACGATAAATCAATACAAATTAAGATTTCTCATGAACTTATTATTTTTAAAGTGGCAGGTAAAATCAGTTGCTTAGCAGAGTGGAAAGACAGAAGGTAAAGGACTAGAAAATTAAGTGCTAGAAGAATGGAAAACATAATGCGGCGCTGGAGACAGATTACTTTTTAAGTGGGTTGATAAGTACATTTGACTCCTCAAACATTTGCTTGTTTACTGCTACTCCTAACAACTAGTGAACATCAAAAGTATTTTTAAAAAATCCTTGAGCAACTAGGAAAAGGAAATAAGTAAGAAAAAGAATATCTGGTGCTGAAAAAAGTGTATTTGTAAATAAATCTTATAGATTGTTTTTTTTTCTTTTTTTTTTTTTTTCTTTTTTTCAGGCAAGATTCTATTTATAGAATTTACTTAGCTATGATATTTGGTCTCTCAACACCGAAAGACAGAAAGTTTATGTAATACATACAGGTGCAACAGCAGTGGCAATGAAACACTGCACTGAACATATTTTAAAGGCAAGACTGAAGGTGTTTGTTGAATGCCATCTTTAGAATTAGACACCATTACCCTGAAAAGCCCAAGTCATAGGGTAAACGTAAATGTAACGTTAGTAAGTTACTACTTGGGAAGCCTGAAGAGACCCTTTTCACTTTTAGAAAGATTGTGTCCATTTATGAATTCATTCATACAACTATATACCCATACATGTATACATATTTGTGTACATATATATATATGTGTGTGACTACACATATACACATATTTAGTTATACACATAAAGTTTAAAATTTATGTTTATTTCTAACCCAAGTTCTGAAGCTCTCTTCTCTCTCCTTTTTCTTCCTCTCTGTTTTTGCAAACAATTGCTTGTCACATACCCTTCACCCTCTAGGAAGTAGTACTAATTATTTTGATGAACAGTTGTCAATTGTTCGGACTTCTCTTCAGATGCATTGTTATTGTGTCTCCCCTGTGCTTTTATGAATTTTTGTTTTAAGTCTTGGTTGAGATTACCTGAGCACAGGTTCAACATCATTAGAAAAATCACCTTGGGAAGGGAAACTGTAGCTTACATAAGTGACACATAAGCTTCAGAACATGCTTCTGAAGCAGCAGTTGTAAATTGACCAGGAACACTTCAAGTACAACAGAGCTATGAGGATTTCTACCAGATGAATAGATGAGCTTAACTTTTAATGTTTTTTGTGTTTAAAGGTGAAAAGAAATTAGATTCACTGTACAGAGCAGCACATCTACAGAATGGTGTTGAACTTTCTGCCAGCTAGTTGTAATGTAATTATATATGGTAGTTTATTTTTCTTCTTAAAAGGAGTCAGGTATTCCCCATAGTTATAATTACTACTCCTGTGCCATCATCAGGATGCAAGACAGAGAGAAAAGGGTCCATATGGATTTTTTATTGAACTCCTGATATGTTTTGGGATCATGAAGTATCTCTGACATATGGAAAAGCTTACATGTGGTACTTTTTCACCCAAAAAGCTAGGGAAGATTTTAGCATCTCAGGGTTTTATTCAAATGGGTTTTATTCCTTCCAGTTTGAGAGTTCTGTCATCTTCAGATATGGATCTCTTCTTTCAGCCGCTCCAGACAAATCTTACTAGAATGTAATGATTAGTATCATTATCCCTTTGTCTTTTTTCGGGTGGTCTCTGATGAGATCTAGAACATCTGCTAAAACAACATGTGAAGTTTGACAACTAATACCTCACATTACAATGGCTCCAAGTTTCTGTTGCCTTACATGTTATCTGTTCTCACTACTGAAAACACTGGATTGTCTTTTAATTTCCTAACCAGTGTTTTGGTGTTACACAAAGACAAGGCTCCTGTCTTACTCTTTGCTCTGCATAGAGAATTCTCATCTCAGACTCCTGATTTATTCTTTGTCTCCCCTTTGTTCTGTAGGTAATTGAGCTATCAAAGTCTTGGTGCATGATGCATTTCTCCTTCTGAATTTCGTAGTACGTTTAGAACCAAAAGGATGAAATTTCTCATCAACAGGAAGGAAATTAAGAGACTGGGAATAGCCTTTTTCTGTGACTGAGTACTAGGCAGACAGAAATACGATGGAATAAGAATGGATTCAGAGAAAGTCCATAGCCTAGTCCCCGCTATTTAGTAGATAGAGGATAGTAGTGCATGAAGATACACTTTAAAAATATTTTTCTGCATTTTTTTCTTGGGGTGAATAGCAAAGGTTTTAAAGAAACAGAAACAGTATGGTTGAAGAATGATTAAAAATGTAGAAAAAGCACGCTTCTCACCAGCAATCAATAATGTTATCTCTGGGATAAGTATTTCGAATGATTACATGAACTTCTGTTTATCTCAATACTGACATAGTTCTTAATTTTATTGGAAGTCTACATTAGAGAATAATGACAAGTTATTTGCTAGGCTTGAATATCACTTGATAGTCTGGATATTGGAAAAATAATTTTTGTGAAGATTGGAAGTCCCTCATAAAAATACTTCTAAAAGATACAGCCTGGATGATTTGGTCAAAAAAACGAATTTAACAGGCACAGGATTACATGGAGTAGGGCTCTTGTAGCTGGTCTTGTGGAATTAACCATACCTGAATTAACTTAGATGATTTCTTATCACAGAAAATAAATTATGAATTTCAGTAGTAACAGAATGGCAACATGGAACTAAAGCATTGTCAGTATTTTCATGTTAGAGATAACAAAATGGGAGAAACTGTGTAAGATTATGGCAGAGTTTGCATCACTGGAGACCTTTGAAAAGCAGATTTTACAAACTTTCATAATAATAAATGTCAATTGTTAAATAATTTTTTACTAATCTTCTAGTCTCTGAGGATCAAGGCATTTGTATCTAGCCCCACTGGGCATACAAGTTGAGTACATTGAGAATAAGTAATTGGAATACTTCAGTTACAGAAATCTTGCCAACCCTTGTCTTCCTCTTGATTAAAGTATGTTACAAATTCCAGAAGAAATGATTCCTCAATTCCTACTCTACCAGCGCAGAAAGACTTTTACCTCAGAAACTATGGATACGTGTCCATTGGGAAATGGAGAAGGTTGCTTTCAGAAGCCGTTATTTTAAGTCTCAGAGAGAACATTGCCCAAACTCTCCACTTAAGCAATAACTAACTCAACTGGTGTTTGTTTATCAGACTCTCAAAGAGGGAAAATGAAAGGGAAAGGGGAAGGAAAAGGAGTAAAAGTTGGAAAGGTAAAAAGGAAGGAAGGAGCGAAGGAAGGAAGGAAAAATAACCAAATACAGCCTGTTTTCTCCTTTCTTTTTAAATAAGGATACTTTCTTAAAATTAATTTTTAAAAAAAGGAAGCAGAAAAGGAAAAAAAAAACCACACCCAAATCATAGAATTAAGATATTTGATTCAATTCTGAATTTAAAAAAAGACAGCATGGACATTAAGAAACTTTTTTTTTCCCCTGCAGAATTCCTTTGCGTTAGATAGAACTTAATTTAGATTCAGTAGGTAGCCATCTCAAGAAATTGTAAAGAAGCTCGCAGCTTCCCACTAAACTGATACTTATGTAGAACAGCTCTCCATTCCATCTTAAGAGAGTCATACAATTAACATAACCAAAACATGCTTCTTAAAGATATATTGCAAAGGCCCAGCTGCATTTCCTATTTTTCAGCTTGGTATGGGTACAGAAGAATCAATCCTTCTCCCTAGCCAAATTCAGTTCTGGGAACAGATGCCAGATACCGAACCACATGGCTGTTGCAATTACAAAACCCACACAAGTGGAAAAAAAATTGTTTTATTTCCTCGTATATTTTTAAAAGGAATGGTATTAAAATAACAGTTGTTTATAAAAATGGTCAAAAATTCTCTCTTTTTTTCCTGATCTCTATTACATTGCAGCACAGATGGTATGAAAATAGATATATGGAAATGTTCACAAGCACTAATGGCAGTTAAAATGTTAATGATTTCTGTTTGTGACTTAGCTGATGTACCTTCAGGTGTAGGACTCATTGCTTAACAGTTTCCTATTAAGTATTTGGACAAAAAAAACCCCACAACCAAACAAAGCAATAATAGTTCTGACTGTATGTAATTCTGTATTACCTACGTACTTCCTTCAGTAAAAGCTACTATAATTAAGGCGGCTCGTTCTTGTGCATGAGGTAGTATACAGGTTCCAAACACGCAAAAGAATTATAGAATTGTGGCTGAGACTACAGATGCATTTAATTTTTTTTTTAAAATCTTCAAGGCTCTTTGTACTGGTTTTGGCTGGGATAGAGTTAGTTTTCTATGGGGCTGTCTTTTGATTTGTGACCAAAACACTGTTGATAACAACATTTCAGCTATTGCTGAGTAGTGCTTACACAACATCAAGGCCTTTTCTGGTCCTCACACCACCCTGCCAGTGAGTAGGCTGAGGGTGCACAAGAAGTTGGGAGGTGACACAGCTGGAACAGCTGACCCACACTGACCAAAGGGATATCTCATACTGTGTGATGTTGTGCTCAGCAATAAGAACTGGAGGAAGAGGGAAGAAGGGGAGACATTCAAAGTTATGGCATTTTTCTTCCCAATTAACTATCACGAGTGGTGAAGCCCTGCTTTACTGGTGATGGCTAAACACCTGCCTGCCGATGGGAAGTAGTGAATGAATTACTTACTTTGCTATTGCCTGAGCACACAGCTTTTGCTTTGCCTATTAAATTGTTTCTGTCTCAACCCATGAGTTTTTGCACTTTTACTCTTCCAACTCTCCTCCCCAACTCACAGTGGGGGAGTGAGTGTGAGGCTGTTTGGTGCTTAAGCTCCTTACTGAAGTGAACACACAATGCACTTCTAGTATTATTAAGTCATGCAGTTGAAATAAATAGAAGCTGTAATTCGGGATTCTTTCACCCTTGAAGACCAGCATTACTGCCACAACTGTAGCTTAGACCCAGCTTCCAGACAAAATGATGCTCTGTAAAGATACAACCTCAGCAAAGTCTCATCAGGCACAAAATCTTTGGTCTCATTATCAAGCAGATTTTGCCAACCATTCTTTTGAATTTTTCATTGAAGAGACTAGTTCTGTGTTAATTTACCTCAGATTAGAACCTGTCCTCTAATATTTCTTTCCTTGTTTTCTAATTCTCGAAAAATAAACTATTTGTACTTGTAATATATCTACTAATCATATAAAATCTATAGCATACCTAATATGTAAAGGTTTGAGGATTTGAGTTTTCACATCTTTGAAATGCTGCCTCTTCTCAAAATCATGTCTATGAGAGGGATGAGCAAGCTTAGCCTGTCTCTGCTGATCTAACTGAAAACATATGGCTTACTCTGGGTAATGTTTGGAGAGATTTATCAAAGCAATATTATGAATTAGGTACCCAGCTTCTACCGGGTAGTGACAGGAATTTGAGAGTCTGAAATCCATCTGTTATCTTTCTATAAAATCGTTCCATTTTTAGTGTGGTTATATTGCAATAGGAGGATTAATTAACATATCAGGAAAGCAGGGGGGGTCAAAATTCAGGCGAAGTTGGCATATAAATTTGTAACTGTTGCAAGAAAATTCAGAACTGTTGTGAGTTCTGTAAATGATATAAAATCAAGTGTAACTGTGTACAACAATCAGTCCAACTATCAACTTTTAAAATTCTGCCACGTGGGCAATGAAATACCCAAATCAGCTATACCTTGTCTGTAGGTCTGTCATCCGTATTGTTTTTATGTTTTACTGAAAACCGTAGGACAAGAACTTACCAAAATAAAAGTATAGCCAATGTCTCAGATAAAATTTAATTTGTGGGCTTAAATGAAATAATAGCAAAGATTTCAAATAATGTATATTGCACACCAGTGCAGAGAAGAGCTTGCTGCAGTTAAAATAGAAAGAATTCCTGCAAGAAGGCAGGGAGGAAAGATCAAGTCAAAGAATTGCTCGGATAACAAAGGTAGCAAGTCTGCTTTCCTACCCACAAAGTAAGCTACCAATAAAGGAAGAAAGAAGTCTACCCAGTGTTAAAACAGTTGCTGCATCAAGAAAGTGTGCTCCTCACTAGGTGGGTGACCCAGCCTTGCTGACTTCTGCCAGGGTTATGGGGAAAGGGTCTGAAAGCAGCTGGAAAACAACGTTGTTTATATACTATATGTAAACTAGACATTCATCTTATACATCATTTAATCTTCCTAATATATCCTTCCCAATTTTGGCTGACTTCAAATCCTTCTTATAACGTTTTCTTTTTATTCACTATGATGTCTGCCTAGTATTGAGAGACCTTTAGACAATATAATAAATTGGACTGAGATGAAGCTGAAAGTGTTTTGATTTCTTTCCAGATACAGCAAAAACAATATGCATAAATATAAATACACACATATATAGACACCCTCACCTCACTTCCCCCATACACATATGTAAGCACAGATGGGCTTGAAAACTGACCATGGAACCAAGATCTGAACATTGCTTCTAGTCAAGTTGCTAAAAAACAGTGTACTGCCCAGTGTCAGCTTTAGGGAATAAATATATTTCTGGGAAACAGAGTTTCCTCAGTCAAGAACACAGAACTGTACTTTTAATGAGAAACTATAGGCTAGAAAGCACCTTGTGGATGCTGGAAATTTCTGAAGTGTCCTAATAAAGAGAGGCCATGCTTTATACGCGTACTTAAAATAGACAAAGAAATCTTGACATAAAGACCATAATCAAACCTACCGAAACTGAGAGATTAATTTAAAGCAGTAATACGCAGGCCTGGTCCTCCTAGAATTGAAGAGCATACATTTTGGCTATTTTAACTAGAGAACATAGCTTCTGCATGGATAATTAAATTCTACCTGAGATTGTATGAAATTCTTCTCCACACATTTGTTTTCTGCAATGATCACCATATGTTTCCTTTTTTTCTGGAAAACAACAGAGCGAGCGGGGGAAGAAAGACCACAAACTGTCTTGCTTTTATAGAAACTGACAAAAAAGTGATTTATTTCCTCATTAGTTTTGACAATGATTTATTTGTTTATTTTATTGCTAATGGGGGGGTAGGTTGTTGCATGGCTGTGGCTGATTGCCTTCACAAAGTCCTCAGCAGGACTAGTTCCCTACATCATTTTGGGATCACTAGCTGTTCATAAGGTTATGAATGTCAGTGTATTTGATATCAAAGCTGGACTTGAATTTCGTTCAGTAATCCTCCTAAAATACATTGATAACTACCAGCAAAATCCTTCCTATGCAGCAGACAAGTAGTGCCGAGGAAACCTAGACCACAGTAGGAAAAGACCATCTGCCCTACACAACACCCCTGCAAACTACTGATTCAGTATACACTGGTTCAGCTCAACCAGAATACTGGAAAAGCAGTGGGTTGTGTTTCTCTTACACCTTAGATGATGAGTGTCATATTTATAAAAGGAATCACATCCTGTATTTTCTCTTTGAGAAACTTCATAGTTAGGTATTTGGCCAGAAAGAGACAGTGACTTGAGCCTCTGTGTTTGACTGAAGTTAATGAAACTGCTGCAAGTGGTTGATACTATGCTCGACAGTGTTCACAGAACTAGGCTTCTGTAAAATAAGTTTTTCAGCAAACTGATACTACACCTGCTGAATTGCATGACACCATTGTTGTTTTTCTCACATCAATCAATACGCAATGCTTTTTGCTTTCTGTGATAGTCTATGGCTTTGATCTGATCCTGGTGAAGATAGCTAACAAAGGTATTAGCATAATATGCTGTGACAAGCATACAACCAATTGCCCAAAAACTCACAAAGAACTTTGTCACTCATGAGGTCATGTATGACTGCTCTTTATACAACCACGAAATTTTATAAAATATTTTTTGTAAAACAGAGTATCCCAGAAGAGATATGACACTGCTAGTCTTCTCCAGCTTTCAGTAGAAATCATGAGAAAATGTACCATTGGCTTCCAAGTTAACTACAAAGACTTTTACTTTCTCATATCCGCAAAGTGAAGTGGAGAGTACTTTTTTGAAGAAAATTTCTGCTGGCTTTTAACTGGTAGCAGCAAAGCCACAAAAATTATATTAACGACATGTCATGGCTTGGCCTCAGCCAGCAACAAACAACCATGCAGCCACTCACTCAACTCCCACAGCCGTGGGAAAAAATGGCAGCAAAAGGGAAAACTCCACCACTAAACACCATATCTGTACGCCTTTTAAATACCTCCGGATAGTCCGTATTAGAGGGAGACTCTTGAAATAAATAACTCTATGTTGAAGGAGAGTGGATATTCATAGTGTAGGCAGACCCTGGGTGGTATAAATCAGTGCAGTTCCAACAGCTCTGTGGCACAGAGAGCTTTAAGGGAATGGGGAACCTGGTCATTGCTGGAGGGCCACGTCCTTTCCCAGCTCAAGGAGGAGCCCAAGAAAGCTTTTTTCCTCCCATCCACTCTTGCAACTGGATTCCAGCTGTCCCTCCACTTGGCACATACAGTACACAAACATAATTATAGCATAATGCCATGCCGTGTGCGCGGCTGCCACGGCGGATAATGAGCAATTAGGTGGCAATGGAGAGAGAAGGGGAGGGAGCCCGGGGAGAGGAGCGGGAATAGAGAGCTTCTCAAACTCTGTGGAAGGAGATGTTGTCTCTACACTTACCGTCAGCTCGAGGGCTTCGTTCAGGAGGCCGTTGCGCTTGCTGTGAAGATAAGCGTTGGAGCTGCCCGTTTTGGCCACTCGAATCCTCGCAAGCCGGGCTTTCTGTGAAGGAGGCAAACAAGCTGAAGTTAGAGCTTGGCACGCCGCGTGGCCGGTCCTGTGCTGGCAATAGCAGGAGGAAGGAAATGTCAGGTTCTCGCTCTGCCTGAAAAAGCCTGGGGGTGAAATACAAGGGGTGTGCAGAGAGGACAAAGCGCTGTTGAGAACAGCTCGTGCAGGTCTGTCTGCGGGGGTCGGGTGAGTATGTGTGTCTGTTCCATCTTAACATGAGAAGGAACTTCTTTACTTTGAGGGTAGTGGAGCACTGGAACAGGCTGCCCAGAGAGGTTGTGGAGTCTCCCACTCTGGAGACATTCAAAACCCGCCTGGACGCTGTCCTGTGCAACGTGCTGTAGGTGACCCTGCTCTGGCAGGGGGGTTGGACTAGATGATCTCCAGAGGTCCCTTCCAACCCTAACCATTCTGTGTGATTCTGTGTGTGAAAACAAAACAATAACACCAATAAAGGGATACAAAGACACGATTACAGTACTGACGTGCAGTGCACCAACCGGACTCAGACCACCCCCCCCACCCCCAAGTGGCGACTGCTCTCCTTTCCCCGGCTAGAGCCTCTTATAGCCCGGGCATGGGTCACATGGTATGGAATACTTGCCCCCTGCCGGCTCCCTGGGGGAATTAACCCCATCCCTCCTGGAACCAGGACACAACAATAGTTAAAAAATAATATAATTTATGTTGTAAAGTAATTATCTGAATTGAGAGAAGTCAACAGTAAATTTCCTAATTGGACTGCTGACATGGGAAGGTAAATGCCAGTTATGTACTAGATCTATTTTTATGCATACTGCAGAAAGCATGGACAGCTTTCTGGCATAGAAAGTCATTCTCCTCTTCCAACAGCTTCCACAAGCAAAAAACTCTTTTCTCTACATCCAGAACTGACAAGACCATTCCTGCATTCAAAATGTGATATTCTCCTATAGATCATGAGCATTGTTACTAATGACAAGAGATGGTGAGTTCTTGAATTCTGGAGGCTGCAGAAATTCACTTTAATAATATTAAATAAACTCATTTTTTTCTCATAAGTAAAGGTTTGCTTCCATTAATTTTTAGCCTTATGTGACCTGCTGAGTGCCAAACACTCCAAGATTTTGTATTAGCCAGTCTCAGGAGTGATTATCACATATGCCAGACTTAGAGTATGAATACATATTTATTTGTGCAGTTTCTCCTATTTGGATATGTTTAAAATCTATTTTATGGAAAATCTTTCTGTTTGGACTTTGCACTGTCAAACACAAAATGCCAGGAAGAGCATGGCTTAATGATCATTACTTCATCTCTTCTCTGTTCCTTTACAAGAATCTGAACAGTAATGAGCCTGCAGTGGAGCAGGTTTAGAGGAATTATTTTATAGAAGGACTTTTGGACCAAAAAATAACATATCTTGTAACTGTTTAATTATGCCTTGGTAGAATCATGGAATCATTTATGTTCAAAAAGACCTTTAAGATCATTGAGTCCAACTGTTAACCTAACACTGCCCAGTCCACCACTAAACCATGTCCCTAAGCACACATCTGCCCACCTTTTAAATACATCTAGGGATGGTGACTCAACCACTTCCCTGGGCAGCCTGTTCCACTGCTTGATGAGACTTTTGGTCAAGAAATTTTTCCTAATATCCAATCTAAACCTCCCCTGGTGCAACTTGGGGTCATTTCCTCTTGTCCTCTCACTTGCTACTTAGGAAAAGACACTGACACCCACCTTGCTAGAACCTCCTTTCAGGTAGTAGTAGAGAGCGATAAGGTCTCCCCTCAGCCTCCTTTTCTCCAGGCTAAACAACCCCAGTTCCCTCAACCATTCCTCATAAGACTTGTGCTTGAGACCCTTCACCAGCTTTGTTGCTCTTCTTTGGACACGCTCCAACATCTCAATGTCTTTCTTGTAGTGAGGGGCCCAAAACTGAACACAGTATTCAAGGTGCTGAACACTGTATTTGAGATGCAAGCTTGAGAATTGAGGAGGAATACTGAGGTAACAAAGGATATTGATGAGTTTCTGGATATAGTATGGGTGAAGTTGATGGCTGGTAACAGTTTTACCAACAAATCTTTATTTATAAAAAGATGACTGACAGACGGTCATGAACAAACTATACGGTAGAGATCAAGTCAACTTCTAAACTAGTAAGTCTTAGAAATCTTGTCCCACCAAACTGTTTTCTGTTATTTGGGAATATTGCGATACAAAGCTAATATTTTCTTATATATGTCACTGAAGACTTACTGAGAAACACAACAAAAGCCCAGATAAGCTGTCTGTGAAAGTCAGGTTAAGCTGAAGGCAAATAAACTTATATAAACTAAATAAAAGAAAAGAAAAGAAAAAGAAAAATCTGATGAGACTAAGCAGTACTAAAAAAAAAAAAAATAAATGTATCAATACAATACCGAAGGTGAGGAAATATTTGTAATTGAAAGAACACCTTCTAGTGGAAAGTTCCAAAAAAAGTTTTCTCCAGTGAGTTCTAATGTCATAGAATCACAGAATCATAGAATGGTATAGGTTGGACGGGACCTTGAAGATTGTCGAATTCCAACCAGTGCTATTCCATTTTCTTAAGCATAATTTATTATGAATAAAAGAAGTGGAAGACATAAGCTTTAAGATCTGTCTACAATTATTATTGTCTTCTGTGACTCAAGGATCAAGCTGAGTCTTCTTTCTTATAATGGAGGCTTCCCGGCAAATCAAAAAATAGGAGACAGGGACTACAGTCTACACAGTCCACAGCCAGGACTTGCTCAACAATCAAGATAACAGGCTTAAGTTCTTTCAGTAGCAAGACTTTTTTTTTTTTTTTTTCTTTCAAATTGTTATGCTTCAAGTATTTATTCCTTTAGTAGTTGTTTGCTTTCTATTAACAACCTGGCTGAGGCAGCAACACTCCTGTGCAACATTAATACAGAACAATAGGTAGATAAGCAGCTGTACACTATGCTTGAAAGATGCCTATACCTGTAAAATTTTGCTGTACCTCGCAATGTCATCTGATTCCATACCCACATCCCTCCAACTGTGTGGGTCCAGCAAGATTTGCATTGCAGAGGTGGTGTGATAATTTTAATTCTGGTGCTTCTCAACTTTTCAGTTATTAGCTCTGCAACCTTGTAATGCATGCACTGTGTACTTCCATATTATATGCAAAACAAAAGGCTATGGAAATTCTTGATAAACACCTACCGTGCTGTCACTAATTAAAATATACTTGAAGAGGAAATAATATCTTATATGAAGATGAGGTAGAAAGAGAAAAAAGTAAAAGATTCTTGGGTAACAGAGCCTGTTTTGTTCATGCTCCTCAGGACCCCGGATGTGAAGGGACGAGCTTTAGGTTTGCTGCCCAGGAGCTTCCTTAATGAAGAAACAGGAAAGGAAAGCAAAAAGCTTTGGGTTTTTTATGTCAGAGAGAACTCCCTGGCCCAGTGAAACCCAGAGCACCCCTTTGTGACTTGCGGGCAGGAAATGGGCAGTAACACCTCTGTTACTGTTCACTAGACAAATAGCTGAAGTTCATTGAGGAAGTATTTCACACCCTTTGAGATGTGTAACTGTATGACTGAATTCCTAATTAGTAATCAAATTTATTCCTTCGTTTTTCATTATCTGTTTGTAATTTCTGGTCAACATACTTATCCTCGGTATGCCAGTTTTCATCAGAAGTCCTTATTTTGATCTCTTCCATCATTGTTTTCATCGTAAAGGTTTTCAGTTTAAAGATAGGTTGCATCCTTCCAGGATTGCTCAGAAGCTGTTGATTCTTTGTTCAGGAGATGTATTCTGTTTGGCCACAGGTGAAGATGGTGATTTGGCACAAGATTATACAAAATAATTGAAGAACCTGTATAGACACATCTCCTTGAAAAGAAAATAAAATGCAACATCCCTTTAAAAGAGTCTTCAGCATGCATGGTCTGAATCTCATTTGAAGACACTATAGGAAGATAAATTAACTATTGAAACTGCTACAAAGTATTAGGGTAATTTCTTAACCACTTGACTTGGAATTTGCATACTGGAGTTTACTGTTGTTAAAAATGGAGTTCAGTACAAGCACAGGCTATAAAGGCTGAAAAGGACTCTACTGAGCAAAGGCCAGTGGGTCACACATTAAGTAAGAGACTTGGAAGTCCTTTGTGGCTTAGTAAACTGAATGAACTAACTTTTATAGGTTGACATCGTGCAAGAGAGATAAAACCAGCAGGTCTAACAGCCCCATCAACTTCAAAATAAGCAAGGTAAGAATCATGTTTGTTTCTGTCTCTTTGGACCGCTACATTTTAAATAGTTTTGGCATAACCTACCTTCTCTTTCTTTGCTTAAATGAGCAATTGTCCTTTAAATAGTAACTGATTATTACCCTATAGACTCATTGTTGCAGAAATACTTTTTTTTTTTTTTTTTTAAGTAATCACTAACAGATGTCCGTTTATTGTAACAGCCTTGGGAGAATAACAGTGGCAATGTAACAGTTAAGGGATGAGTAGGAGTATTAGTACAAACAAAAATAATTAAAGAAACATCAACAAATAAAACAGATCCTTTAGCTTTATTTGTTAGAGGATAAGGGGCAATTATTGGTAACCCTTGTAAGAGTCACAAAACTTAACAATGAAGTGGACACCTTCTTTATCTGTGTTGTGTGTGTGAAAGTGCTTGTTATTTGTATATTTACATTTTAACTGGCCCAGAGAGAGAGGCGGAGAGAGAGAGAGAGAAACAGACTCCTGAAGTTGCAGACCTATTGCTGGGGGGAGGGGACGGCACGAAGATAAAATAACTCAGAAAAAAATTGCTATGTTCATCTAGCTATTTTTATTTCTTCATGTGCTACAATAATGCTCTTAGATAAAAAGGAAGGGTTTGAGATTTTTTTTCGATGGTGATGTATTTTAGCCAGCACAGTATCACAAATATGAGCAAATGCTCCATGTGAAAACTGCAAGATCAATCAGAATTTATGTCAAACAATCATTTAAGCTTGCATCTGTTAAATCCTGCATCATTGCTCTAATACAGAAAAAGAAAGGAAATGGAATATGGTTTGTCAAGTATAACCAATCTTTTTATGTGTAAAATTAAGTTCTAATTCAATATATGAGGTAAAAAAAAAAAAAAGACTTGAAATTCAAAAGAGTTTTCAACAGCTCTTATGAAAGTAGAAATAAGGATATTTATGTGCTCAAGCAAATTTTCAGGATTTTAGTTAAAGGCATAATTTTAGAATTCTTTTAACAAGGTACAACTGAGAGTGACAGAAATAAGTATTTATAGTCTACATTATTAATAAAATCTTCAGATTGTATCTCCTTTGTTGTTATTTTTTTTTTTATTATTTCCTTCCAGTACTAGTACTTAACAGATACAAACTAGAAGTTCATTCACATTAAAATTAAAGAACTGGACAATTCTAGTATGCATTGAAATGGATATATTAAAAGGATATTAAATAATTATTTTTATGTTAAATTATTTATTTCTTTTTCATATGTGTGTGGAAAAGTTTTGCTCCATTTCTTCTGTTCTGTAAAGAATTTCTCCATAGCCATAATACTTTGATCATTATTTTTGTTTATTTTTCAGTCAGTTTAAGTAGCAAATAGATGGCACATCTCTTCTGTGATTTTGAAGCCCTGTTCAGTTAAAAAGTTGTATGTTAATGAGCTCCTAATTTTTACACGTAACTTCCTTCCATATGGACAAGACAAACCAACTCCATCAGGAAATTAATGAGAGATGCGTGGTAGGTTGCATCCATTGTTAATTGTTATATACTGTAGTTTTATTCTTCTGCTGCCCTTGAGACTCCCTTGGGAAACTTATCTTACAGGAGTACTTCTCCTACACATCTACAGAGGTATCTGCTTCTTTTGGAAGACATCTTTTACTTGTTTGAGAACAAGTAAAGCTCCCATTTTTTCTTCTAGTGGCAAGCAATACAACAAAGCCTGTTGAGCAGGTGATCTTGACAGGCCTCTATTGCTACAGAAACACTGTTTCTATGTAGAGTCCTCCTGTCGCATCTGTAGAATTGCTTTGAATATTTACAGAGCAACATATTATTCATCCCTTCCCCATGCCTTTCCACCCTCTGTTCTGCTACCTATTATTTCCATCTGGAAAGCAAAGTGTTTAAAAATGTTTTCTCATCCAAATCTCAGCTATATATCTTCTGAAGAGAATGATACTTTCAGGTGTTTTATTGTGCTGTATACGCAAGGTTCAGAAAAATAGTTTGATTTACATAAGCATTTTCAGTTTACAGTACTTAAGATGTTTATACAACAGCATCAAGAATTCATAGCACTGGCATTTTTCAGTTTTATAATGTCTTACACAAAATACTTTCAAACTAAATGTATGTGAGCATGAAAAAATCTTTAATTAGCTATGGGGACACATAAGTTTAAAAAGAAATAGAACTACCTTTTTCATGCCTGTTTGTATATATAGTTTATCTGCAAATCCTGTTCCCATGGAAAACTGAGATGGACTGCTGTTCTGTGCTGATCACTGCATAGATCAACTAAAGCTTTTAGTGGATTGCATTCATTGGTCAGCACCTAAAAAGTCAGTATCTGTCAACATCTTAATGTACTCAGATAACTACTTTTCTCCAAAACATGGTAATCTACACGGGTATTGTAATAACAATTGGAATATAGAACCAAACTAGGACATTAAAAATACCCCTGATATTTTACATTTCCAATCTCTTTATCAAGTCCTGCCGTTACACTCAAGTTCTGTAAACACTTACTTGTGTACTTACCATGAAAAATATACTTAATAGATACTTTGGGTGTTAGGGTTGCCTTTTCTCCATTGTAGCATAAACATTTTGTTACATAAAGGCATGTTAACAAATGAAACTTCAGTTTAGCAAACATTAATGCACAAGCATCAGAAACAAGGCAGGTATTTTACTTTTCAGAAAGAAAGGAAAATTGAATCATGTTACAGTCGATACTCTACTGCTAATCCCTGGTAACAGGGATTACTTGAGGGAACTGAACACAGATCAGTCACTGGAATCAGATGTGCTGGGATCTGAAAGAAAAAAATGGTGTGCCAGAGAAAAAACTGGCAATTCATCCATGCTTTGTTCCAGGGGAAAATCATGGTTGAAATTCCTCTTGCAGCATATTTCATGTCAGATGAAGGAGAAGGATATTTGACATGGATGAGCCATTTACAGAATCACAGAATAGTTGAGGTTGGAAGGGACCTCTGGAGATCTTCCGGTCCAACCAGCCTGCTCAAACAGGGCCACCTAGATCTGGTTGCCCAGGATAGTATCCAGACAACTTTTGAATATCTCCAAGGATGGAGATGCCACAGTCTCTCTGGGCAACCTGTGCCGGTCCTAGGTCACCCTCACAGTAAAAAAGTGTTTCATGATCTTCAGTTTGTTTCAGTTTGTGCACATTGTCTCTTGTCCTGTCATGGGACACCACTGAAAACAAATTGACTGTCTGACATATTGCTGGCTCATGTTCAACTTTGGGTCCACCAGCACCCCTAGATCATTTTCTGCCAAATTACTTTACAGCTGGGTGCATGGAGTTGTTCCTCCTCTAGTGTAGGACTTTGTACTTCCCCTTATTGAGCATCATGAGGTTTCTGACAGACCATTTCTCCAGCCTGTTGAGGTCCCTTGAGATGTCAGCACAAACCTTTGGTGTATCAACCACTCCTCCCCTTTCCATGTCATCTGCAAACTTGCTGAAGATACAATCTGCCCCATCATCCAGACCATTAATGAAGATTTACAGAACTGGACCTAGTATTGATCCTCAGGATACATCACTAGCTATTGGCCTCCAACTAGACTTTGCACCACTGATCACCACCCCATGAATAGCCTGGCCATTCAGCCAGTTCTCAGTCCACCACACTGCCTGCTCATCCAGCCCATACTTAATCAGCTTTTGTATAAATATATTATGGGAGACAGTGGCAACAGCCTTACTGAAGTCCAGATAGACAATATCCCCTGCTTTTCTCTCATCTACCAGTCATTTCATCATAGAAGTTTATTAGGTTGGTCAGGCATTAATTCCCCTTGGTGAACCCATGCTGGCTACTCCTGATGATTTTCTTGTCCTTCATGTGCTTGGAAATTATTTCCAGGATTAGCTGGTTGTCTGTCACCTTTCCAGAGGTTAGTCCTATAGCTCCGGCTCCTCCTTCTTACCCTTCTTGAAGATAAAAGTGACATTTTCTCTCCTCTAGTCTTAAGGCAATCTCCCACTCACCATGAGTAATAAAAGATAATTGAAAGTGGCCTTACAGTAACATCAGCCAGCTCCCTCAGAACTTTTTGGTGCACCCCATCAAGGCCTGTGGACTTATGTATGTCCAGTTTGCTTAAGCATTCCCTGATTTGCTCCTCTTCCACCAAGTTTATGTCTTCCTTGCTCCAGACATTTTCCCTTGCCTCTGGAACCTGTGATTCCTGAAGGCCAGTCTTGCTAGTCACGAATGAGGCAAAGAAGGCATTCTGCAGCTGAACTTTTTCCATGTCCTGTGTAACTGGGTTCCTCACCTTATTCAGCCCACATTTTCACTAGTCTTGCCTTTGTTACCTATGTATTTATAGAAGTCCTTCTTGTTGTCATTGACAGCCCTCACCAGTTTCAATTCCATTTGGTCAAACCATAAACCTGCAGTTTGGGGCCTCCAGTAGAGGAAGCATGGCAATAAATATGACCACGTTGAGTGGAGGCCACTGAGAAGGTGGGGCTGGAGCCCTTGCCCTGCAAATAGTAGCTGTGGGACTGGAGCTGTTTCAGCCGTGATAAGGGACTGTTTTGGAGCACCCAACAGTGTCCCCAGCACTGGTGGTCAGGCATGGAAGAGACTCAGCCAGGCTCTTCACAGTGGTGTTTGGCAGGAGAGTGAGAGGCAGCATCACAATCTGAAACACAAGAAGCTCAGGCTGGAGATAAGGAAAAACCTTTTCCTTACAAAGACAGCCCAGCCATGGAGCTGATGCCAAGGAAAGCTGGGCTGCCTCTGGCATTGGGGGGTTTCACACTCCAGCTGGGTGAAGCTCTGAGAGGTCTGGTCAGACCCCACTGCTGAGTCTGCTCTGGGCATGGCCTGAGACTGGACAACTCCTCAGAAAACTTTCCTGCCAGCCTGAATTATGTCGTGATCCTGCAGTCAAATGAAATAATATTATTACAGCTACAAACTGATAGAGCCAGGATCCCAAATTTCTTGAGATGGGTGTTCAGTAATGCATTATTGAAACATTAGTGGCTCCTATAAGAAAATCTTCAGAGAGCATAACCTCTATGTCCTTAGCTCAAACTGTTTGGCAGTTATACATGTATGAGAGCACTAATAAAGTGTTCTTTGCCTTGGCAAACTTAATTCTTACCACACATAGGATTTTTTTCTGCTGTGTAAGTAAACATATCCTCAATTGCTTTGCTGAATTAAGGATCTTAACAATCAAGTCCAATCTGTCTACATCATTCTGCCAATTCTGTATAACTTATGAATGAATATTTGTAAAAAAAATCCCACAAAATAAAGCAAAAAAACAACCCCAAATCCAGAAAAATTTAGCTAAAATAAATACAAGCAAAGTACTTGCCTTTACATATTGCTTTTATGCTTTACAGTCAGGACTAAGAAGGAAATTTATCTCATCACAAAAGTGAAACACATAGATAAGTTAAATGACTGCTGCATGTCAATGCAAATATATCAAAGTGAACATATGTGTTTCTTTTCTCTTTTCAAACTTATGCAAATGCTTTTGTTTCCTTTCCTCAACAGGATCCTTTGAGAGCTCATTGGTGATCAGTTGTTTCTATGTAACCATCATCTCCTTTGAAAGGTCTGTTCCTATTTTTTACTTTGTAGAAGTGAAAAAAATATCAGTTAAGAGAGATTGGTAACAATAAGACAGAAGAAAATAATCTTTCTTGATATTTCTTTTTCGGACAGTCATTCAAAAAGGTCACATTGGTAAATGAGAATTTTAGCCAGATAAATGAAGCGTAAGAGTAATGATAAGACTTTTTGGGGGAAATCCTGCTCTTAACAGATCTGTCCATTTGGATGATGTTGTAAGGGAAAGCAAAACAAGTGGTTCCAGACAATTCTCTGGCAATAAAGCCATCTTGCTGATGCAGGTTGGCTAGACTAGGAGGTATGTTGCTGAGCTTAAAGCACAGCACAAGCTGGCAGAGATCCTGCTGTGTTATGCAAGATTAGGGCACTGATTCCTTTGCCCTCTTCCTTTTGAAATCGCCTGGCTTAATTACACAGCAGAGAGCATAAACTGGTCTTTTTAATAATGATTCTTGCAAGGAGGGTAAGAATGCTCAGCCATACAAAGTAAATCTCTTAGCAAAGAGGCTAGTAACAGAATAGACTGGGTCTATAAATAGAAGTTCACCAGTTTTCTTCTATGGGACATCAACTATCTGCTTTAGTATGAAGAAGTGGGTTTAGGTGACAACTTGACTAACCTGAACTTACTAAGAACAGTTTTAGAAAGCACATGTAGGAAGAAATTTCTGTAGGTTCAGAACTACTGTTAATAAAGGTACTGAAAGTGCATAATAATGTTGCTCTTACAGGAGGAATAAAAATAATTTGATTAAGACTGAGAAATAAAGTGCAGGAAGAGCATGATTTCATTTGATAGATATTGATTTCATTTAGATTTGCTAAGCATGGGTAATTGGGTGGGTGTTGTGAATAATATTAGAAGATGTGAATAACAAGGGCATGTGTTAAAGATGTAA
This sequence comes from Charadrius vociferus, assembly GCF_000708025.1. NCBI lineage: Eukaryota > Metazoa > Chordata > Aves > Charadriiformes > Charadriidae > Charadrius > Charadrius vociferus. Next base: position 794,097 of record NW_009649951.1, read on the forward strand.
TTTTAATGAATAGAAGAAGATTGAATTTTAATGACTAGAAGAAACTGAATAGAATTAGAAAAAACCTCTTGTAGTTTTGTCTTTCAGTTTAACCCTAATATCCTGGATGTAAAGGTGAAGTTTAAAATGACATAAATAGAATTCTCAGTAACTTGACTGAAGTGGTAAATTGGGTCAGTCTTTTTTTTTTTCCGTAGGGAGGAACTCTATACTTCAGTATCTGCGTAAAGACTAGATGCAGGCTAAAGGACCAGAAAAGTGAATGACTACTTTTAATAAAGGCTGTTATTATAATAAATTTTCATGGCACATATTGTGCTCAAGTATAATGTTTTAATCTGTATGACTTATTGTAAAATAGCCTGCTTTGCAATCACCAACATTTCACAGAAGCAAAGTCCAATCTGGCACAATTTTCCCATATGATTTTAAGACACAGAAACTGTAATGTAGGAGAAACTTGGGAGGGGGCTGGAAATGCAGAATAACCAAAACCCCCCAAAAAACACTACCAAGAAAAATCTGCACTCTGCAGATCTTAGTGTTCTCATTCTCCTTTTCAAGATTGCTAATGTTTACCCTTAAATACACATACATATTTGGGACAGAAGTGAGGAATAAATCACCGGGGGTAGGGAGGGAACACATCAAAAAAAACCACAAAACCACAAGCAAAACGTGACCTTCCTGCAGGTCGGAACTCAGACTAGCCAGTTTCAATGATAAAACCCATAAATCTCTACTTCAGCAGTGATATATGGAAATAGCTACAAAATCTAGATGTAGCACACTTCAGACATGCAGTGGCAATATGGGATATCTTTGCAGCTGCTACATGCCATGCTGCACCAGGTAGTGATAATTAGAAGTAATTTTCTGTAAGAAGCTCTCATTTGCCGATAGGAACATGAATGTATCACCTGTAAATTTGAAGATAACCATGTCCCTACGTGTATTTAGTTAAGCTGTTCGGTAGTACGGTATGCTTTTATTTAATTGCCACAGGACTTCTTAGAAACCTAATGTGGGAGAAGATAAACATAAATGAAACAGCATATATGAATCCTTTTAAAATGTAAAATCTGTTTTTTTATGATCACCACTACTTATTCATTTCTCCTGCACTATACCTTCATTTCTCAGAGAGACCTTTCACTTGGTCTTCGTGTCTGTAGCTTGTCAACACTGCAGATTCCTATGAAAAAGCAGGTTCATATCTATACTGTATAACTAACACAGGCTTCAAGAAAACATCCTCAAGATGCTGTATAACTTATGTGAATCCTAGTTTTAAACATTAGAATATAATAATTTAAATATTCACCAACTGGTGGGAATAGCTATGCAATTATTTTTGAAGTGGGCTATGCAGCCCAGATTAATTTTTGGTTTAAATTACATTCTGAGGAGGTGAGATTAGGTTTTGTTTGAGTTCTCATATATTCTAATGTAGTGTTAACCCTTTTTCATGATTTCCCCAGATTCAAGCACTGATCTACAGGCAATTCTGAACTAATATAATTTGCTGGAGCGCTTTCACATAAAAATGACCTTGGAATTCCTGATGTGGTGTGATCAATATAGTTAAAGCTGAGGGTGGCAACCATCTCCAGTATAAGGGCATTTGTCATAGTGACCGAAGTAAATTACGTTTCCCTAGTCCCTTAGCTGCTTTTGTAAGAATCATGTATATTTTAGATGTTAAACTATTCGAATAGCTGTTCCTGAGCTCCTCCTAGGACTACTAGAAGTTGAGGGTTATTCTGTGCCTCACTGAAGAGGAATTATTTTTCAGTTTTGCATAAAACCTGCTAATTCATTTTCTGATCTTGAGATATAAAAAAGCTAATAGTCCAGTTATAAACATACACATGTAAACATTTGTAGTACAGGGCTAGCATTTTGAAACCACTCAATAATGTAAAAATCCTAGTCTCATTTTTTTAAGTGATTTAGACTTACTAGAAAAAAAACAATAATGAACTTATGAAAAAAATCCTATCTAGAGCTGTATTTCATAACAAGAACAAAATGAATTGCAAGAACTCTTTCCAACATATGAAATACGGTTATGAAGTATTTCATGTTGCCCAAATCTAACGAGTTGTACAAGCTGTGCCTTCACATCTAGATACTCAGAAAATTGTGATTTTCTAACAAAAAGAGAGAGAAAGATTTTTTTTGTATAATCTATTTATTCATATTTTGGATTATAACTGTTTCTTGGTACTTCATGTGTTTATGTTCTGGGACTAAGTTCTATAATCAATTCCTTCTGGCCACATAAAAGATGCTGACAGTGAAGATTCAACTAGACCTTAACGGACAAGTCTCCTTCTTTGACACAATGGATGAGAGAAAATACATTAAATTAGTATTCCACAACTAGCACAGGCTTTTTTCACACTACTGTATTCACAGGTAAATTCCAGTGCTAGGTTACAAGCTTTTAAACTGACAAAATGGAATTTGCTGTAGTCTTTCTTTTTCTTGGCATTTTTAAGATGCAGTTCTACAATCATCATCATCAATAGCAACTAGGATCTATGTTGCAGGGAATTAAATGAGAGAAGAAAAACTCAGTTTACAATACCTCTCTCTACCCCAAGTTAAAGGTACTGCACATTTTCTTCTGAAGTCATCTAATCACATTGAAAAGTTACCATACCAGTTGACTTCAATTTAACAGATCTAAAAATAAGCAGTCTTCTTAGCAGTAAAACACACACACACACAAAATCAAACCAATTAATTCCAAACAGGAGATATCATGCAAAATCACTCAACATTTGACACTTGTACATTACTACATGGACTTTTCAGATATGTTGATAATAATTTTTGTACAAGAGAAGAAGGGATTTTCCTTTCAAAACCTTTACCAGTTTTACCATAGACTTATATATAAGTGAAAATAAAGGAAGAAAATGGGTGAGTGGGTATGGTGGTGGGTAGGAAACCTACAGTAGCTAGTCAACTCTGTTATTGCCCATGTAACCTTCTCACATTGCCTCTTCTGTGTCCCTCTCTCTTGCTACCATTGCTTGTGTCCTATATTTTGACTGTAAACTCTTTGGAGCACAAACTGTTGTTCATTCTCTGTCATAGTGTAGCATCAATCTTTGGAAGCTGACACACTGCTGTTTCCTTAAAAAGAAATTTGTGGAGACTGTAATAAATATTACTACTGGAAACATGTTTTTTATCTTTTCCTGTAGCATTGAATTTCAGTACACATTCCAGTGCAAGCCTTTCAATGGCTGGGTATTCCATCAAAACTACTAAACAAATCAGGTTTTCTAATATTTCTTTCTGTATGAAAATTTAGTTCAAAATACTGCCCTGTGTTTTTCTTCTATAGTGGGACATGGGCATTTTGGTCACTACTGCTAATATTCTTATAGTATTAGACATCCATGAAGCTTACTAATTCCACTCCAAGGCTTAATGGTTCTCTGACAAGCCACAGAAGCCATTTCCACAGAAACAGAAAGAGAGAAGGGAAGAGAGGGAAAGTCACCACAACAAGTTAAGAAGAGGTAAGTCCAGACAGCTAGTTCCCATGAGCTTTTGAACAATCTTTGCTTTCTGATGCATGATTTGGTCAAGGAGGAAGAAGTACCTTGTAAATAAGGACCCATTTGCTCATTGTTTGCTGTTAAAATATTCTATTCATCTTCGCTAAACAGAACACAGAAGTAAACAAATAAAAACACTAAAAGCTAAATACTAATATAATTTCATTGTTAATACAAAAGATGCAGCAAGCAGCAGAACCACCTCTCTACAGACTTTTTAGCTACAACACTTTCTTTATACCCTTAGATATTAGACAAACATATAATGTCTGGAAAGAAATTCTATTTCAAGCTCTAATTCTGTTAATATTTACACATTTGAGTGGCTACATCAGAACACAACAGAGCTTCAAGTGAAAGTACAGCTAGTCCTGTTTCCAGACTTTTGTAGGCTAAACACATATGAGAATTTCAAAGCAACTGTCATTATCAGGGCAATAACACCTGACTAAATGTGCATGAATAAATTATGGCAGAGTATCAAATGACAGGTAGGTGATTCAAAACAGTTTTAGTTTTATAGGTTATTTGAGAATTACCTCTCTTTTGTCACATCCACGTCCTCTGTGAAAGATCTAAGGATCTGCTTCTGTTGCAGGCTGTACTAACTCAGATGGTAAGAGCATGGATTAAGAAATTTACTGGTGCTCAACAAATAAGGTACACCCTTTTTTTAATTGTTCATATGTCTGTGTATAAATGTCCTCAGTTTGCAACTTTGCAAGTACTTAACCACAGACTTGATATTAATAACACAGAGCTAGAAACATTTTATATGGGCATCAACCCAGAGCTGAAAAGCTTTCATTTCTTTAGAAAGCTATCAATTTATTAGAAATGTTGAAGGAAACTCAATATGTTGTTAATCAGAAATATATTTGAACTACTACTGAAATAATTTGGTCCAATAGAGAAAATATGTGCACGGCATACGTAGATTTAATGCATAATATATCTGATCAAAAAGTCCTACAGTCAGAAAGACATTTTTATAAATAGAAATACATTAGAATGACTCAAAAAAGCTTTAGTTTATCAAGTAGAAATATAATTAGTGACTCCATGGAACAACGCACTTATAGGCAACCTGCAAAGTCTATGGGGTATTAGCTTCACAGAGGCATCTCCATCAGGATTTGCTGCACTCAGACTCAAATTGAAAAAAGAATGCTAAAGAACTGGGGAAAAAATAATCAAAAAAAACAGAAAGCAAAACACACTCATCAGAAATGTTACTTACAGATCCCATTACACCATATTTCAGTAAGAAAATTTACTTATGTAGTAGTACTGATGTAGTTCTCCCTTGTTTGGGAGTTTGGAAGTTGGAAGACTGACTCATTCTCTACCTGTAAGATGATTTAGTTATATATGGAAATATTCTGAATCACTGCCTTGAATAATATTCAACATCACACTTTCTGAAAATACGTATTTACAAATAAGGAAAGCCATCTTTCAGAGTAAATTCATTCAGCCTCCTGGATTAAGTTGATTTACATAAGCATTGTGGAGAGGAGAATTACCCCCTGGTGTTAAACCCAATCTCTACAGATGGTCTTTTTGATCTGTTAATCAGATTTCCTGTATCCTTAGACAATATCTTAATTGCTTATGCCCTCACATAAAAGAAAAAGAGAGAAAAAGATATTCAATTATCCTTAAGGAGGCAGGAATAACCATTTATATGCTTTTCACAATACTGTGAAAGTATATTAAACATAGGTCACCAGAACAGGAGAAGAGTCACATTCAATAACAAAAAATATACTGAAAGTTCTGTGTGGTTTTTATTACTGTATAAATTCTGTTTAAATTCTAGATCAAGTGCCCTCTAGAATTGTAGGCATATTCCAGAAGCTTCCTTTTGTGACATTTCCAAAACATATGGATTACTGCGGTAAAATTTGCATATTTAATGCAAAACTGTTACATGTACTACAGCCTTTCTGGGTTCACCACTGCACGGCTCAAAATCTGTTGTTTCTGTTTCCACAATTCTAGTAACATCTTTAAAGATAGTCAGAGACTTTAATGAAGAAGCACTTTAGGTTTTTTTTCTTTCCAATAACCACCACTGCTACACTGCTGGGTCTGGTATTTTTGCCTTTACAGCAGCAAAATAGGCAAGACACAGGCTACCAGATTTCCATTCTAACTACGTAGCCATAAGACCATTCCTTCTGTTTATGCTCGTTAGAGGACATTTAGTTATTTGATTTGCATAGAATTATTGACATATCTCTTTAAAAATCAGTTAGTAATTGATTATAGCAACTTGTTTCCTTCAATTTTTCTCCTTAGTCTGTACTCTGTAGGATTTCCAGCAGATCTAACAGTAAAGACTACTTTTCCATCCTTACTGATAATTTCACGTGAGTAATTTATGCATGCAAAGAATCATGTAGGAAGGATAGAACATGTCTATTCCATTTAGAAACAAGTAAGGCAACCTACTTACCTGGTAGCCTTTTAAAAAAGAGGAAAAAAAAAAAAAAAAAAAGACTCAGTAACCGTAACTACACTATACGCATCTGTTTATAATGCTGATTCCAAGTTGTCGAGCAGCTGCCAATATTAGAGTACATAATCTTAAATGCAGGCATGTATCTGCCAATTATTGCATTATCCAAGCACAATTTTCATATCAGTCACTAAAATTTTAAGAAGCATCTTGAGATTCAGGATGTTTTAATGTCTATGATTAGATAAAAATTACTATCTCAAATGTAAGGTATTATGCAGAATACCCCTTTATCTCTCCATTCTCTCCACAGCTGATACTTCTAAGATGAGATTCTTGCACCCAGCAATGTGTATTATTTGAATATTAATGGGTATATTATACTATTACGAGGAGTTTGTGTATTAGTGTGTGTGTGCGTGCATTACAATCTGACTTAGTTATTACACAAAATATCCAAAATTGAATGAAAGAGCCAAAACTGGAACAGGAAGTGAGAGAACTATATCTATCTAAGTTTTACAGAACTAAAGCAAAAGATACACACCAGTTAATTCCTTGAGTCACTGCAGAAATAAGACATGCCAGTGACGTTAGACACATGTCACATTAAAGTTCACCTTTAGCTAAAGTTTTCAGGCCAATCAAGTAGAAGCCACAGTTGCTCCCACATTTCCTTTTGTGTATGGATGAAAGTGGGGAATCTCTGGTCATTTTTCCAACAATGTCAGTAAATGTCTAACAAACATTTTAGACAAAACTTTCTCTGTGCTTCTTAAGAAGCCAGAAAACAGTGTTCTGTTGTTCATGTCTTACAGATATTTTTTATTAATAAAAATAATACCAACAGCACAGCAATAACAGAAACAACAACAGAAAAAATTAAGCCTTGCCTTCCAAAGCATATCTGTACCACAAGCTACCTGCATATCCTGAAGAACCAGAAAGTGTGAATTATTTTTATAGAGCACAAAATAACTGGAGCTAATATAACAGTTCAAGGAGAAACTGTACGCAGTATGCACAACTGGTAGACTCAGAAGCACAGGCTAGAGACATCTAGACATCTATTTGGATTTGTTACTTGCTTAAATAGTGCTTTGACTGTTCACAAAACTGAATATGATCACATATGCCTGTTGAAGTCATATCAGTTCTATTTTTCATTTCATAGTTCTCCTTCTAAAACCAGAATTAACACAATCATGGAAAACTTGTTTGGTCTTCAGGCTGGTATTTTCAGGCCTGGTGAAGATGCGATGCGACTGCATGAAAGAGTGGCTCTGTTGGTTGCAATGCACCTTTGTTGTTCTATTGACACAAAGACTCAAATGAATTGACTGAACTGAGTGAGGAGCCCATACACAGTACTCAGTAAATCCTGAAAACATGGATCCATTTGGACAGCTTCCCAGAATTGCTCTGTCAGCTAAAGATCTTTCAGGAGGCCAATTCCTCATTTGCCTCAAAGATTGCCTACATGCCTTACCTTGGTTCTCTCTCACATTATTTTATTTGTTGACCCTGATTGCTTAATTTTTAGTTTGTCATTTTTAGGTTTTGTTTTGATTTACCTCATGGAATTTCATATGCCAATGGTGCTGTGGTTGATATTTGAAAATTCAAACACTATATAAATGTCTAACACTTCTCTAATAGGTGGCATATAGATTTATTTTTTTTTTTTACACATAGAGTTTGTGTCAGCACATGAGTTTTCGTTTGTTAACCATAGCAAAACTTATAGTTATGGAAAACCTTAATCATAAATGCATAAAAAGAGGAATAACTCTCTCTAATAAAATCTGTAGACTAAAATTTGTAGACTAAGATTTATAAAAAGATGTAGATTTCTCTAGTATTTGGTCTTATCCTCTATCAAATTACATAGGATTTTTATGTTATTATTCCTTGAGGTTATACATCACTGTTGGCTTTGAATGTTACGGTACTTCTTCCTCTGTCTTTATGCAAAAAGGTGTGCCCTTTTTGCATAAGTAAAACACAGAGATGTTATGTTCTTTAATTTAATAGCCTGCAAATGCATTTTTTATTAAATGTTTAGTATTCTAATCCTGCACAAAAAAATAATCACAGAATCACAGAATGACAGAATGGTAGGGATTGGAAAGGACCTCTAGAGATCATCTAGATGCGCTCTCAAAGCAGGTTCACCTACAGCAGGTTGCACAGGAACGCATCCAAACAGGTTTTGAGTATCTCCAGAGAAGGAGACGCCACAGCCTCTCTGGGCAGCCTGTTTCAGTGCTCTGTCAGCCTCAAAGTAAAGAAGTTTTTCCTCATGTTGAGATGGAGTTTCCTGAACTCTGGTTTGTGCCTGTTGCCCCTTGTACTGTCACTGGACACCACTGAAAAGAGTCTGGCCCTGTCCTCTTGAAAGACACCCTCTAGATATTTATAAGCATTGATGAGATCCCCTCTCAGTCTTCTCTTCTCCAGGCTGAACAGACCCAGGTCTCCCAGCCTTTCCTCATAAGAGAGATGCTCCATTTCCTTGATCATCTTCATAGCCCTCTGCTGGACTCTTTCCAGTAGATCCCTCTCTTTCTTGAATTGGGGGGCCCAGAACTGGACATAGGACTCCAGATATGGCCTCAGCAGGGCTGAGCAGAGGGGGAGGATGACCTCCCTTGACCTGATAGCCATGCTCTTTTAAATGCACCCAAGGATACCATTGGCACTCTTGGACACAAGGGCACATTGCTGGCTCGTAGAATCATAGAATCATAGAATGGTTTGGGTTGGAAAGGACCTTGGAGATCATCAAGTTCAAACCCCACTGCCATAGGCAGGGACGCCTCCCACTAGACCAGGTTGCCTAAGGCCATACCGAGCCTGGCCTTGAACACCTCCACGGATGGGGCCTCAACAACTTCTCTGGGCAACCTGTTCCAGTGCCTTACCACCCTCAAAGTGAAAAATTTCTTCCTAATGTTTAATCTAAACCTGCCCTCTTCCAGTTTA
>NW_009649951.1:804704-808568 GCF_000708025.1 Charadrius vociferus
TAAAGAAGGATTTTTTGTTTGTCTTAATGTCCCTGGCCAGATTTAGTTCTATCTGGGCTTTAGCTTGTCTAACCTGATCCCTGGCTGCTTGAATGATTCCTCTGTATTCCTCCCAGGCTACCCACCCCTGTTTCCACTCCCTATAGGCCTCCTTTTTACTTTTGATCACGTCCAGGAGCTCCTTGTTCATCCATGCAGGCCTCCTGGCTTTTCTGCCTGCCTTCCTCTTTGTAGGGATGCATTGCTCCTGAGCTTGGAAGAGGTGATCCTTGAATATTAACCAACTTTCTTGGGCCCTTCTTCCCTCCAGCCCTTCACCCCAAGGCACCATACTAATCAGATTCTTCAAGAGGCTAAAGTCAGCTCTCCCAAAGTCCAGGGTGCTCAGCTAGCTGTGCACCTGCCTTGCTGCCTCGAGGATCTCGAACTTGACCATTTCATGGTCACTACAGCCCAGGCTGCCCTTGAGTTTGACACTGTCTACCAGTCCCTCCTTGTTGGTAAGAACAAGGTCCAGCATAGCTCCTCTCCTCGTTGGCTCCTCAACCACTTGGAGAAGGAAGTTGTTGTCAATGCAATCCAAGAACCTCCTGGATTGCCTATGCCTGGCTGTGTTACCCTTCCAACAGGTGTCGGGGTTGTTGAAATCACCCTTGAGGACCTGGGCCTGTGAAGGTGATGCCACCCCTATCTGTATATAGAGGGCTTCATACACTTGTTCTTCTTGGCCGAGTGGCCTGTAGCAGACCTCCACTGTAATGTCCCCTGCTCCCGATTCCCCTTTAATCCTGACCCATATGCTCTCAGTTGGCTCATTATCTATCCCTAGGCTGAGCTCCATGCATTCCAGCTGTTCATTGACATATAAGGCAACACCACCTCCTCGTTTCCCTTGCCTGTCTTTCCTAAAGACCCTGTAGCCTTCCATGCCAACACTCCGATCATAGGAGTCATCCCACCATGTTTCTACCATGCCAATGAGACCATAGCCTTGGAGGTGTGGACACATCTCCAGCTCCTCCAGTTTGTTCCCCATGCTCCGTGCATTTGCATAGAGGCACTTCAGCCATGTCTTCATTGAGGCTGACTGTGCTGGAGCAGTTGTAATTATTTTGCACTGCTCTCCAGGCGGCATTACTTTGCCGTGTATTAACGGTGCCTCCCCATTGGCTCCTGTTTGTCCAGGAGCTCCTGGCTTGTCTACATAAGACTTTAAGTGTGCTGCAGAGTAGACAGCACATTTTGGAGCAGACGGCTGCAGACCCTCACCAGCACCCTGTTCCTCTTTGCTTGGCACAACATCCTTTGGCTGGTCTCAGGCAAACCTGATAATACCCCTTTTCCCCATCAAGTCTAGTTTAAAGCCGTGTTAATGAGCCTTACTAATGTTATCCACGAGGACTCCCAGGTTCTTCACTGCAGGGCTGCTTTCCAGCAGGTCAGCCCCTAACCTTTACTGATGCATTGGGTTATTACTGCCTACGTGCAGGACCCTACACTTGCCCTTGTTGAACTTCATTAAGTTCCCCTGTGCCCGACTCTCTAGCCTGTCCAGGTCTCACTGAATCACAGCACAGCCTTCTGGTGTATCAGTCATTCCACCCAGTTTTGTATCATCAGCAAGATTGCTGAGGGTACAATTTGACCCCTTGTCTAGGGCCCTGATGAATATGCTGAACAAGACCAGACCTTGTACTGACCCCTGGGGAATACCACTACTTACAGGCCTCCAACTGGACTCTGCACCACTAATCACAGCCCTCTGAGCTCTGCTATTCAGCCAGTTCTCAATCCACTTCACTGTCTACTCATCTAACCCACATTTCCTAAGCTTGCCTATGATGATGTTACAGGAGAGAGTGTCAAAAGTCTTGCTAAAGCCAAGGTAGAAAACATCCACTGCTCTCCACTCATGTCATCATAGAATCATAGAATCATAGAATTGCTGAGGTTGGAAGGGACCTTTACGATCATCAAGTCCAACCATTAACCTACCCTGACAAAACCACTTCTAAACCATGTCCTCAAGTACCACATCTACCCTTTTTTTAAACACTTCCAGGGATGGCAAATCCCCCCCCTCCCTGGGCAGCCTATTCCAACATTTAGTAACCCTTTCAGTGATTTTTTTTTTTCCTAATATCCAATCTAAACCTCGTCTGACATAACTTGAACCCATTTCCTCTCATCCTATCACTTATTACCAGCGAGAAGAGGTCAGCCCGCACCTCTCTACAACCTCCTTTTGGGTAGTTGTAGGGAGCAATAAGGTCTCCCCTCAGTCTCCTCTTCTCCAGGCTAAACAACCCTAGTTCCCTTGGTCATTCCTCATAAGACTTGTCTAAGAAGACTATCAGATTGGTCAAGCATGATTTTGCCTTGGTGAATCCATGTTGACCACTCCTGATAGCTTCTTTTCCTCATGCTTAGAGATGACATCCAGAATGAGCTCTTCCATCACCTTTCCAGAGATGGAGGTGAAGCTGACTAGCCTGTAGTTTCCTGGATCCTCCTTCTTGAACTTTTTGAAGACTGGAATGACCTTGGCTTTCCTGCAATCCTCAGGCCCCTCTCCTGTTCTCTATGACCTTTCAAAGATGATTGAGAGTGACTTAGCAATAACATCTGGCAACTCCCTCAGCACCTCATGGATTTGTGGGTGTCAAGTTTGCTTGAAGGATGTCTTAACCTGATCCTCCTCAACCAAGGTAAAGTCTTCTTTTCTCCAGACTTTTTCTCTCACCTCCAGGGTTTGGGATTCCTGGGGCCAGCCTTAGTAGTAAAGACTGAAGCAAAGAAGGCATTCAGTACCTCTGCCTTCTCTGCCTCCTCCACCTCCTCCATCACCAGGGAACCCACCTCATTCATCAGTGGGTCCACGTTTTCCCTAGTCTTCCTTTTGCTACTGATGTGCTTGAAGAAGACCTTCTTGCTGTCCTTGAAATCACTTGCGAGATTTAATTCCAAGTGATCCTTAGCCTTCAGTGTTGCATCTCTGCATACTCTGACAACATTCCTATACTCCTTCCAAGTGGCCAATTCCTTGTACCACATTCTGTAAACTTCCTCCTTCCATTTGAGTTTTTGCAGAAACTCTTTGCTTATCCATGCAGGTCTCCTGCTTCCTTTGCTTGATTTCTCACTCCTAGGGATGCACTGATGCTTGGAGGAACTGGTGCTTGAATGTTAACTAGCCCTTTTGGCCACACCTACCTTCTAGAGCCCTAACCCATGGGAATCCTCCAAGTAGATCTTTGAAGAGACTAAAGTCACAGAATCACAGAATCACAGAATCACAGAATGGTTAGGGGTGGAAGGGACCTCTGGAGATCATCTAGTCCACCCTCCCCCCAGAGCAGGGTCACCTACAACAGATTGCACAGGACAGCGTCCAGGCGGGTTTTGAATGTCTTCAGAGTGGGAGACTCCACAACCTCTCTGGGCAGCCTGTGCCAGTGCTCCACTACCCTTAAAGTAAAGAAGTTCCTCCTCATGTTAAGATGGAACTTCCTATGTTCAAGTTTGTGCGCATTCCCTCTTGTCCTATCACTGGGCGCCACTGAAAAAAGACTGTTCCCATCCCCCTGGCATCCTCCCGTTAAGTATTTGTAAGTATTAATAAGATCCCCCCCTCAGTCTTCTTTTCTCTAGATTAAAAAGACCCAAGTCCCTCAGCCTTTCCTCATATGAGAGATATTCTAATCCCCAATCATCTTTGTAGCCCTTTGCTGGACCCTCTCCAGCAGATCCCTGTCTTTCCTGAACTGGGAAGCCCAGAACTGGAAACAGTACTCCAGATGTGGCCTCACCAGGGCAGAGTAGAGGGGGGGGATGACCTCCCTCGACCTGCTGGCCACACTTTTC
>NW_009649951.1:808709-837039 GCF_000708025.1 Charadrius vociferus
ATGAATATGTTGAACAAGACTGGGCCCAGTACTGACCCCTGAGGGACACCACTTGTTACTAACCTCCAACTAGACTCTGCACCACTAACCACAACCCTCTGAGCTCTATCTGTAAGCCAGTTCTCAATCCACCTCACTGTCCATTCATCTAACCCACAAGTCATCTCTCCTGAAGTCCAGGGCTGTAATCCTACTTTTTGCCCTGCTTCTTCCATGCAGGATCCTGAACTCCACCATCTCATGGTCACTGCAGCCAAGGTTACCCCCAGTTTTCATGTCCCCAACCAGTCCTTCGTTTTTTGTTAGCACAAGGTCCAGCAGCACACCTCTCCTCGTTGGTTCCTCCACCACCTGTGTCAAAAAGTCATCATCGGTGCTTTGCGGAGACCTCCCAGACTGTGCGTGCCTGGCTGTTTTGCCTTTCCAGCAAATGTCAGGGTGGTTGTAGTCCCTCATGAGAACCAGGGCCACCCACAACGGTGTCACCCATATTAGCCTGTCCCTTAATTCTTCCCCATAAGCTCTCTACTCATTCTTCATCCACCCCAGGCAGTTGCTCTCTCACGTAAAGAGCAACTCCACCACCTTGCCTTGCTAGCCTGTCTTTCCTAAAAAGTACATGGGCATCCATGACACCATTCCAGTCATAAGAGCTATCCCACCATGTTTCTGTAATTGCAATGAGATCATGGCTTTGTGACCACACACAGATGTTTAATTCTTCCTTCCTGCTTATTCACCATGCTGTGTGTGTTGGTGTACAAGCATTTCAGAAAGGTAATCGAGCATGTAGGTTTCCGTGGAAGGGTGCAAGAGAATCCACCATAGCCATACATACTCTTGTGGTGGTTCATCTTATGGTTCTTATCTTGGGAGACAGCTAAGGAACATGTGACACTGCTCTGGTTGGCCTGGCTTATTCCCTGTTTGGATGCTATAGCATGAGCACTGCCATTTTGGACCCCACCCCCCAAGTCCTTCAATTTAAAGCCTGTCTCACCACAATAAGCCAATTAATTATTTAAGTAGTGAATCATTTGAGATGTTGGCAAGAAATATTGCTGTCATGTGGCCAGATGATGGTATCTACACTGCTAAGTCTGAAAAATGTGAGGCAGCACCTGTCATGCTTTCACTTTTCAGCCATGCCACAAATTCTACTGAGAAAATAAAGAGAACTTGAATGTTGTGACTAGATTGCCCAATATCTCAGATGCCATTGATTGCACATAGCAAACATACACATATTTAGAATTTCATCTTAGCACAAAATAACTAGACATAGTATAAATTCTATATAATTTTAGAATTTTACCTACTTGTAAGGAGGTGTATGGCAATAGTTTAATATGAGTAAAAGGAAAAAGATTAGAATGCCAACTTCATCATCAAGTGGTAAGCAATTAAGATGCCAGCTGTAATGCATTCCATTTTTTTTTTTACAGGCAGCACAGTCAATATACTCGAGTGGAATGAAAGTGATTGAAGAGTATCAAGAACATTTGAATTTTTTTTGCAAGCATTGCAAAAAAGATGGTACCTACCCATAAGTAATGCTGCTGTAAGCTTGGGGAGACTAGGAAAAACCTTGAAGAATTATGTTACATCCCATGAAAATAATTAAAAAATAAGAACAAATTCTTAAGGAACTTATGAAATTTTAAACCAGTATCATTTTCATTCTTTAAAAACAAATTACTTTCCCCCATACAGGCATCTCTAATTTTGGTGCATAGGATTAGATTACATAAGGATTCTAATATCGTAAGTCAGTTCAAGAGACCCATTGCATTTGACAAAGCTGAAAGTCTAATACAGGAATTTATTCAGATGTCTTATACTAATGTAGAATATTATATAATCCCTGAGCCCAAATATTTCACTGGCAAACAGACATCCATCTGATTCTGTATGTTTCCTGAGGCAATAATTACAACACAACCACCAGGTTAAACTTAGCTGCAGCTAGATCAACTTGCAGAGGCTATGGCTCTGAGAAATGGAAACATAGGAGGTGGTGTAAAGGCGCACAGGCATAACCTTGCAAGCAAAGGGGCCAGGCCTGGCAATGGAGACCCTATGGCTACGAACAGTGTGCAGCTGCTCCATTAAACAACTGCAGGCCAGGGCTGCAGTCAAGTTAGGGAGAAAACAAAGAGGAAAGGTAAATAGTGTCTGATATATAGGAAAATCAGATGTAACATGAATTTGCAGAGCAGGGAATAAAAAACAAGATCTAAAAGTATGTTAGCAAACATATGAAAGTAACCTCAAGGACATCCTAAATTGAGGAAGAAGAAACCGGCCATAGCAACATCATATTCTTCGTTGAAGAACTCAGGCTGATGGTGACTTGTTGCATTCTTCCTCTCCTGTTCCCCTTCTAACAACACTAGGGTAATTCATGAGCCTTAGGACTCCCAGAGGACCAGTGGAAAAGGGAGCATGACACCAGGAAAAGTAAGAGTTACTAGGATCTGTATGTGTACCAACTTTAACATTATTATTATTATTGTTAGTGTTATTGTTGCTGTTGTTATTATTATTATTATTGACATTTTTTCCTGTATAATACAGTAAGTGGTTTGTTGGTTTTTTTTTTTTGCTTCCTTTTTCTTTCTTTTTCTGTAATAACTAGGTCTGGAATAATAATAATGCTTGAAATAGGGTTTCAGTTTTGGCTAACAATAAATTACTGGCTTTATGTATAAAGTGTGTTTATTCGTACCAGGATTTTGAGCATAAAAAAGAAACTCAGGGAAATAACCAGGAAAAGTATGTGAAATAGCTAATGATTGGATGACATCAGAAAAACTAATCCTTGACTGGACAGCCACACGAAGTTGAGATCAGGTAACTGGCACCCTAAAACTTACATGGTGGGTAGGGCAAGGTGTACCAAAGACCCCTGCTCATGACCTGCCAACAGGACTGGGTGCTGTGTGTCAGCAGAGGAACTGCAAACGAGGAAGCATCAGAGCCACCTCCTTGTCTTCACTGCAGCCTGGAGAGCATAAGCAAAATGTAGTGCACAGATTTAGGCAGTGGATCCACCAGCCCATCCTTATGGCTGATCTGAGCCTGTCATCCATTGGGAAAACATGATGGAGACTGACTTCTGCTGGGCAGCGATGAAGTGGGTTGCAGGTAGTACATAAGAATGATGGATCATGTGTGAGTGGACATGGTGTGTGTGCTGTGCTAGTAGTTGTTGTTATTTAAGAAGGGTTTAAGGTTCATTTGTTTACTAAAATGTGTTATTGTTCTATTTATATTAATTAATAAAATAGTAATTGAACAAGCATTTGAACAAGGGAAAGGCTAACCTATTTCTGTGGCATAGCCACCCCCACAGTCATTGACCAACTGCCAAAGCACAACGTAACAAAATTTGGTGCACAGTGCGTGTCAGAAAACATCAAAAGTTTTGAGAGCTGAAAGTTGATCCTTGTGTTCCAGTGCTAAAGATTCCTGCACAAATTTGTGGAGAATATCACCAACATAGACCTGCCCAAGACAACACAGGGAGTACTAGAGAACTTAGATTGGTAGAGAAAGTCTCTGTTAACATCCAGTTTGGTTTGGGTTTTCCCCAAGGGAAAACAAAAGAAAAAAAAAAAACAACAACAAAAAACCCCAAGAGAATCACAGTTTGAGATTTAGATTTCAATATTAACAGAAATAAAGTATTATAAATATGGCAACAGAGAAAGGGGATGAAGAGTTCTTACACGTTTGTGCTGTTGTCTGCCTTTCTTTTGGTTCTCTGCCTTCTCTTTCACTTCAAATGGAACAGTTAATGGAGACAACAGTGTTTTAAAAATAGTGTAAACTTCATTTTAAAAAATAATATATGAAGTCAGTCTAGGCATGATATAGAGAGTCTTCATGCCGTGCTTTTTTGAAGGCTAAATGATATTTCTTCTTGCTTCCCCAGCTATCATTTTTTCTGCCCTTTCTATCCCCTTAATTTTTCCTCTTTAGTTTTTTATAAGTATTTTATTCTCCTATTAATATTTCATCTTTTACTCTCCCTTCACCCTTCCGCACCTGCCAAGCCCCCTTCTTGTTTAATAAAAAGGAAGGAAGATTATTGCTATCATTCCTTTATTCAATGTTTTAAAATAGTTGGTCAGCATATAACTACAACACCCATTTAATCTTTCTGATCTATTTCTCACAGTCCATTTTACCTGACCATAAAAATATTTACAAGCTTTCTTTACAATGTTGCTGCTGGGAACAAAGGTGCATACTCCTCACTGCACATAAAATTTTGAAAAAAAAATCATTTATTTTTGATAGTTAATTTCTCAGTATTTTTGATCAGAAAATCTGAAAAAAAAGATATTTTCCTTGTGGATGGATTTGGTTGGATTTCAGTAAAACTCTATAAAAGCAAAGAAGATAATGTTTAGAATGGGAGCATTGTAGTACCTGCTAGGCTATACCGATGTTCAGAATGTATCATCTACAGAAAGATGGAAAGCAACAGGATAATGGTTTCTCCGCCATTTGTTTTTTTGGTTGTTTTTTTTTTTTTTTTGTTGGCTCCGGGGTGTTTTTTTCTGGTTTATTTTTGTTTGTCTGGATTTTGTTTGTTTGTTTGTTTGTTTGTTTATTTTCCACCACTAGCAGTAACTTATTACTGCCTTATTATGAAGATCTGAAAAGGGGTACTTCAGTACCAATTAGTGGATATTGTCAATGTTATTCTGTCTGGAGTGTGATAGAATGGCAACACTGATAAAGGAAGCACACATTCATTTCCCATTCAAAATGCTTTCTGATTCCTGACAACCTCTGAATCGGTTTCTAAACAATTGTTCCTATGCACTAATTAATCTTAAAAAACTCCTAGATCCCTACATTTATTCCCCCCTTATAAAAGAATATTGGGTGCTGCAGATGTCATTCTATGATTTCATCACTGGTTGCTGGATTAGGAAGGAGAAACGTAAATACCTGTGTACTCACTTATCACTGTATTTTGTTTTTATTCTTTTTTTTTTTTTTTAGTTTGGGGGTTTTGTTGTTGGTGGTGGTGCTTTGTGGGTTTTTTTGTTTGTTTGTTTGTTTTTTAAGCAAACAAGGGGAAAATGGTTCACTTTAGTTCTACAGTGGTGCCAATAATGCGTTTCTAATTAGTAGTGGCACCGCAAAGCTCCCAGGGTAGACATTCTCTTAGGTTTTGTGTTTAAATCTCAATAAATAAAATATTATTTGACTGGTATTTACATGGTGGTAAAATTAAAAAGTAATCTGATTTTACCATGGTATTTCCACCATCCAAGAATCAAATTACTTTGCAAATTAACATATTGGATTATTTTGGTCTCTTAAAAGGCTCCCTGTGGCACTGAATAAAAATATTATCAGGAGAAACACAGGGAATCAGCCCCCAAAACCCAACCAAAAAACCCTCCCAACCAAGTTTTTTATCATAGCTCAGCTTCATTCAATTTTTTCTTTCTGAGGAAGAGAGTTTTCTTCAAAAATATGATCAGGTTAGTCTTTGTTATTTATCTCAAAATCATGTAATGTGTTTCTATTCTCGCTATTATCTGGCAGAACTCAACTTTCTTTCATTATACTGCTAGATCCTATAATTTTAGAACTTTAATTCAATAATAGCTGCTATGCTAGTACAGGTGAAGCACTTGAATGAATCTGCTTGGTTTGATCAACAGGCCATAGCATGCTTTTGCAGTTAGAATCAGAATTTATTCATCATTCAGGAAACGAAAAACAGTCCATAACTGGAGTAGGTGCTGCCTATTATTTTATGGATCACATCTATATGTAGCAATAGGTTGTATTTACTTTAGATTATATGGTGCTACATTAGCATTGAAGCTGGATAAGGAAAAAAGAGAAATACACCTCTTTCAAGGGGCTACAGATTGTCTAGCACAGGGAATGTATTTTGAGGTTCCAAAGAGACAAGGGCAGATTTAGAAACAAATATGTTGTTACATAGAAACAAATAACATGTTGGTATTTTAGTGTACCCAGTATTTCTTTGTTATGCCTTTTTTTTTTTTTTTTTCCTTTTCTTCCTAGCACGTAACCTTAGCAGTATCATTAAGCAGGGGAAATTCACATGATGAAGTTTGAGGTTTCCAGTGCCATCTTTTAGTGCTTTCTGTGTTGAGGAAGAAATGAGACCTGAAGTAGTAATAGCATGTGACAAAGGCCATAATCATCTGTGTCCATTTCCTTATCACACAATTTTATTTAGAGTGATATATAAAATAGTCCATCTGGAACATCCATTGTTGTAGGCAACATCAGCAGTTCAGCAGTTGATTTGCTGCAACTGCTGAACTGCTATTTTCTATCCATTTTCTATGCAATACCCAAGTCTTACACAGTAGGAATGCAGCCTTCTGCCTGCAAAATACCATTCTGAAACACAAAGATCAAATGTAACTGACAGTGGAGGTATGCACACCCAGGTATTTCTAACAAATTATATATTGTAAATTTGTTCTAGCTGTTCTTCAGTATTATATTATAGTTATGCATTTTCCTTTAGCTGTACTTTAGAAATGTCCTCAGAAAAAAAAAAAAAAACCTTCCTCTTCAGAAGATGTGAATGCCAAGGTCTCACTCAAAGCACTTGCAAATGCCAAGAAAAAGTTTTGCAGCAGTAAAGCTGACCTAGCTTCTAAAGAAAATAAGCCTTGACTACATCAGTATAATGGCCATCCTGTTCTCTTTCTACTGCTCTACAGACTTTGCATCATTTGTTTTCCAAACATTTTAGTATTGGAAACTGTGCAGAAAGATGGACAACTGATGCTTAGTAGCAAGGTAAAGTTTCAATGTCAAAGTCTCATATAGCTAATGTTCAGCCTTAAAAAAAACACCAGCAAAGAGAAAAGCCCAAACAAAACCAACAACAAAAGAACCATCAACCAAACAACTGACCAAAAACTCCACACCATTTTAATCTCTTCTTGATCAAAACTGTGCACCCTTTCTTTTCATCTTGGCATGCACAGTCATGTGAAATAACTTCCTTGTGGAATGCAGCAGCGTAGTAGCAGCCACATCAAATGTACTGTAGAAGAAGTCCAGTAAGTGACCACAGTAGAGTTTGACAGAACAGTTTCTATCCTAAAATCATCTTGTGATTAGCCTCAAATACAAGTGTACTGTTTATCTGTATTTTCTTATATAAAGCTGTGTGTGTTCTTGAGTAAATGTAATATTGAAATATACTTACAGTGGGTGAGAAAATTACTTTTTTTTTTTCCCCAAAGGAATTGTATTAATGACTCCCACAACTCTAAAATATGCAATAAGTGCTGTTTTCTACACCTTAGTACAAAAAAATTAACAGTGAATAACAAGAAATAATTTTAAGAAGGCTTTTTAAAGATGACTTTCACTAAACTGTAGCGCTTAATCATTCTGCTGTGTGTTCTGCTGGGTGCTGTAGGGATCTTATACAACAAGTCTACTCAACAGAATATTTTCCAGTGTCAATGCATAATTTTGCATAAGAAATATAAATTTAAACTTTTTCTTTCACTTCTACACTGTCCACAGCAGTGACTCTTGAGATCATAGGCCAATATTGTTGCCATTCTTCTGTCCTACCTAAAAATGAATAAGTGCACTGTTGGAACATTTTTGTTGGAACATTCTCTGGGAATACTTTTTTTTTTGTTTCTACACTGCATATTTTTCCCTTATTTGTTTGCTCCATCTAGGTTGTTTTTGTTTTGTTTTGTTTTGTTTTAATCAGGTTTTTGTTATGATTATGCTTTTGAATCTAGATATATTATCATGTACAGTGTTAGGGATCTCTAGGTTGTCCTGCAATGTAAATGATACTAGTGACAACTGGGATTCTTTCCTTGTTTTCAGTAGCTGAGCACAGAAATTGACACATACTTTTTCAGGAAAAAAAAAAAAAAAAGAAATAAGAACCAAATAAATAGAAAATGAGAGTAAATACCACACGAGGGACTCAAGCTATAATGCAGAATAATAGGAATAGATAGATTTAAAATATCCTCTGCAAATTTCAGCTGCTTCCCAAATGGTACAGTGTTGTTTCCAAGCTCAGTTGCCTTCCATACTAAATGGATAGACTTCTTGCAATCATATTCTAGCATATGACTAGTGAGCAAACCTCCAAAAGGGAAAAAAACAAGATAAAATTCTACCTGTTAGAACTAGCTATGTCCTCTTTATCTGCAAAGATATGTTTTACCTATCATGTAATGCAGTGCTCTTTTATTTTAAAGTTGTGCTTTTCTATGGACTACATTTTTTCTCTTCTTCCTGTGCCTTGGTGATCCTTTCCCTCTGATTTCTTATTCTATGGTTGCAGTGGAATATCTCATTCCTTCTATGGAGCTTTCTACTTCAGTCTTTCCCAGTCTTCACTTTACATCTCTTTCTGTTCATGCTGATACTATTTATTCACAAACTTTCCCCCAGTTTGTTTCTAATCTTCTCTCTCTACACCCAGGAATACTGGTTGCTGCCTCTTTTATTGGCCTACAAAACTCCTGTGACAAGATACACGGTCCCTCAGATTCAAATGATGTATCTCAGAAATACTTAGAACGACTTTTTTCTCTTTCCACTTGAGCTAGAGGCTGAAAACTTTACAAAGGACAGTATATTTGAGAAATTTATGCTATATATAAAGTGTGGACAAACATAAGCAAGATCAGGATATTCAGTTTCTCACTGGGAATTCACTGGCTTAAGTATAAGAGGTTGCCAGTGTAACATGCTAGGTATTATAATTTTATACAATGTGGAGGTTTAGTTTTCAGTTTTTCCTGGAGAATAAAAAGCTACTTGCCCCTTACCTATTTATAACATGTTCTTCTGTCGGGCTGGTATTAATTTGCTGAGAAAGATGGGGGTGAGGAAGAGAAAGGTCTCCTATAAAAAAAGAAGGGAAGGAGTGCCTCTATGTCTTGGTACTTACTTCTTGGCAGTAGCAGGCCTGGAAGGAGTATGTGTGTGGAATGGGGGGGAGTGAGCAAATGGAGGAGCAGCACTGTGTCTGGCACAGAAAAGAGAAAATCAGAAATCTGAGAAATCAGAGAGCACAGCCCATTGGCGAATCAAATTGCTGGGAGAATGGAAGAAAAACTAGGCTGATCTGAAAGTCAGCAGCAGGTGAGAACATGAACATGTTACGAAGAAAAACCTGCTTTTTTTGGACCATCATAAGAGTTTCATGGATTGAGGCAACAATCAGACAAATCTGCTACAATGATAACTTTATGACTTAACGCAAACTTCACCTAGTAGGTGACTTTCTCCCCCTCTGCGCTGCATGGTTTCATCTCTCTATTTCCTAAAGAGAAGAGAGGAATTGAATAACACAACACATAACAATTTAGGCTGACAATGGACCTTTGTGTGCATGTAAATGTCTGCATGTATTCACATATCTTTACATATGCTGGCTAGAAACATATACCTTTAGAAGATGTATTTAATTTAATTGATTCTATCAATTTTTACAATTATTAAAATGAAAACCTGGAACTAAGTAAGATTAGAGAACAGAACAGAACAGAACAGAATAGAATAGAATAGAATAGAATAGAATAGAATAGAATAGAATAGAATAGAACAAAATAAATTAAAAAAAAAAAAAAGAAAAACATAAACCAAAATCAAAGAAAAAAAAAAAAAAAGGCCAAAAGGGGAGAGTTTAGCTAAGGCACTGGGTGTCTGGTTTTGTACTTTGTCCTAGCTTCTTAGAAGCTGCTTTCTCTCTTCAGTAGATAAAAACTCTGCAAAATATTGCAGAAGATCCATTATCACCAGGTATACTGGAACATAAAGATAACTACATGAGCTCAGTCATTTCTAATTCAGTATTTAAATAATTTTTTAGAAGAATTTAAGCATAAAAGAATTCCTCTGCATAAATAATATCTACCCTTAAGATTGGGTTAGACTGGAGTGATGCATCTTTGATTACACTGGAGTGATGGATACTCGTTTTACTACAGCTTTGTTTTTGTCTTTCTGCATGCACTTTGTCCTGAAACACACTTTCTTGCTTTTTGCTGTAGAGTTAGGGACACAGATGTGGCAAGTCCACCTCCATCAGGTTTTGTCCAGCAATATTTCTCAGCAAAGGAGAAATACGTCATTGACCATATTCTTTGTTCTCCACATTAAAGCTAATGGGGACACAATGTATAGAAATGTTCAAATTGTGTAGAAAAGAGTGTGTGTGCAAATATTTTAGTTCAAGATTTATGAGTCTTTGGGAAAGAAGTGAGTTACACAGTATTTTTAGAGAAACTATGTATGCATACATGCATACATATGTTTTAAGTGGATGGAGTTCTGAAAAATAATGCAGTGTTATGAACCCTATGGCAGCACTAAATTAGAGGTCAGATCTGGTGTTCAAGTTCAGGTTCAGATGAAAAATATCCTTGTCGTTTGTTCTTAACCCTGCAAATTCAGATAAATTGACATTGAATAATACCAGAACTATATGCTGTAGGTTAATCTATTTTTTTTTTTCCTCCAGTGTATCCACAGCTGTTACAGTTTTACCTTACTAGGAAGAGAATAGAGAGCTTGATATATCTCAGGCATGATGCCTGAAGAATTTCTTGTTTTTTTTTCTACAGCCCCCTATGCTTCTTCTTCTGAAATAATGTGGTATTAAACAATACGGCCATTTTTGCAATTGGGTGAAGTATCATACTTTTGCTATTGCCAAAGGCCTATAAAGGTATATGTAAGCTACAAACACCCTGTTCAGGCAGAAGTAGTGCTGTATGCAAGTGCATCCAGTATACTTGTACGCAAGTGTGTTTTTCTGTGTATCTATACAAATATTTTTTTGAAGCTCATAACTACAGAGTTGCAAATACCTGTAAACACCTTTATATTTTCATAAATCAAAATATAGTTAAACTGTGAAAAATGACTTACCTGTTTTAACAAGGAAAGTTATGAATTTATATTAGGTAAGTGTCCATCTCAGTCTTCTTCATCTATACAATAGCAGAGATAAGACTCTCCAGATTTCTAAACATGCTTTAGTTATTTACAATAGTTTAAAATACATTCTAATCCATGCCTTTTGTTTTAGGAGTTTCATATTTGTTTTGCTTTGTTGCAACTGAGTTTGAAAACTGAACGTGACAAAGATACTGTATATAGTATCCATATGTTAGTATCATGGGCATGCCACTGCTAAAATGTGTGCACGTACAGCTAACATGTAGGACTTTTTCCTGTTTCCGTGACACAATTCCTCACCAGTTATTTATGATAAAGCTATCTTGAATTTAATCTTTCTAGGTATTACATTTATGTATACACATGTCTATATGCAGAGATGAGAAATAAATTTGAAAGAAATTTGGAAAGAACTGCAGTAGCCTGCATCCATTCTAAGGCACTGTTATATTAACTTTTTTGGCAGGAGTCTATTCGTGGTGTTTATTTTTTATTAAAACTCTGATTCTTGACAGAATAACTTACTGGCTCTAAACCAAAAAGAAATATATAGGAAAAAAAACATTGAAATGCCCCAGATCATGGTGTTACTATCATCAGCATTTAGAGTTTTAGATTTTCTTTCTGGTATTGAATCAGTTCACAGTTTATGCAATTTCTAACTACACAATATAGAATTTTATATTTTGGGTGTATTTTTTTTTCACTAATACCACAGCTTTTAGAACAAGAAAAGCCCACAAAACCACATTTGAAACAACTTAGAATAAATATTAGATGTTGACATGTTTCAAGCCATTATTGTTATTATTATGATTTTTAGGAAAAGGAAAGGTTAAGCTGATCTCTAACATTTGCACAGCAACAGCACATCTGTGTACCTAGGTGTTGATAAAGACAGATGGTACATGGAGTAACAGCTGCCGATGTAAAACATGCAATATGCAATGTAGGAGTTGAAAAGAATTCATTTGGGCCAGATCAAAATGCTAAGGTAAGACTGCATGTATCACAATGTGTCAACATTAATTGCTTTTCTAAAATTGGAACCACAAAATCCTGAAATAGCATTATCTGATGCAGATCAGAAAGGTTTTGAAAAATGCAGCTCTTTAAAATGGAGTCATTCAGATGCTGCAGAGAATGATTCGTCCTTAGCACCCAAATGTGGGGCAGTAGAGCAGTAAGTGAAAAAGGGAGCTAGAGGTTGGAACCAGTATCTAGAGGCCCTGTTTGGCTGTTGCCTCCTCGGGATTTGACTGAGCAGCTTTTAGAAGGAAATGCATTCTATATGAGAGTCATGGCAGAGTCAGTGGCAGCAGCTTAATACATTTTGAAACCTCAGCAGCAGGAAACTCCACCCTTGATCTAAAACCAAGTTTTGATACATCTTCTTATTTACTTCAGGTATTATGGTACCAGTGAGAAGACTGCTCTGATTAGAGTGGAAGTAACAAGCTGAGATGATCCAGACAATTACTTTCAGTGGGATTAGGCTTCCTGGCCTTCTCAGTTTAGAAACTGAAATCATATTGTTCTTGTACTTGCAGAACAGGAAAACATGGCAGTGTGGTAGCACCAGGGACTACTGGTATGGCAAGGATTATATTTCTGCTCAAGGGAAGGATACAATTCAGTCCAATTCAGTAGTTAGATCAAATGGGGACATGAACTCTCTTAGTAGGTGTCTCTTCTTAATAGGAGCCTTCAATAGAAGTCTTCAAGTATTGTCAGATGTACAGTACCCTGCTATTCACTTACAAATGGTCTAATGGGGTGTTCCCAACATGATATAGTGATAAATCACAGAAGTGCCAATTAAAATGGAACACTTATTGTGTCAAGCAAAAAAAACACTCTTTCAAAAATAAAAGGTATAATAAAAGCTTTATAGGCAGAGCTTCCTCTTCACATTGCTGCCTCCTGGCAATAGAGGGGTTCTTACATGCATGATTATAATTGAAAATCTTTGGCTTTATCATTTTCATGTTTTCAAATTCCAGTGACTCCAATTGTGGGTACCCTTCATCTGATAAAACTAGACCCAAATACTCTTGGCCATTCTTTTTATAAATAGCTGGCATTTACTGAAATTTTTAAGCATCAACACAATCTTTCTTGCACCCACTCAAAAACCCCCAAAAAGCTCTACTCACAAAATAAAACATGAATGTACAAGATGAAATAAACTGGAGAACAAATTTCTCTGATATTCACTATGAGAATGAAAGTACCAGTTACCAGCTAAAATGGATTAAAAATTTGTCTTTATGGAACCTTCTCCTTTTTCCTCTCCCTGTTTGCCAATCTGTACATTATTGGACTAGATGAAGTTCAGATGTGGTTCCTTCTTTGCTGTCACTGCATGGCCTTTTTTTTTCTTTAACCAAATTATTTTCTAGCTTTGTGATGAGAACTCTGTATCACAGTGGCCCAATTAGTCATCTTTATGCCAGTCTAGGGTAGCATAACTGAGAAGAATAAAAGCAAACTGGCCTTGCCATGGGTCCCATGTTTTTTGAGTCAGCTTCTAGATGGCCTCCAAGGGTTACATGAAAATTCTCATTAAAAGATGGTGTTTCTAATTTCTGTCTGACCAGAAGGGTTTTTTCCACCCAATGTCACAATTTCTCTTTCTATTGATATTTTCAACTTCCTCTCCTTTGGAACACACAATAATTGTTTTAGAGCTCACCAGCACATTTGTGCTGCAGCCTATCACATGAACAATTCAGATTGCAGAATTATAAATTTCCATCCACATTCATCCTTTCTATTTAATCACTGCTTTACCATAGAGGTAAGCCTTCCCTTCTCTCCTTAACATCTTTTATTAAGGGCTTAGGTGTAGCAGCATGTTTATTACAGACATTACAATTGTTATGCACTAATCTTACATACTGTATTATTAGCAGTAACAGGGCACAACAGAGTGAAGCCTTCACCTGAGTTTGTTTCCTTTTATGGATTTTTTTTAGAACTGTAAGTTGAGATTTTCATTGCAGCATGTGTGGGTTTAGCCACGCAATTCCCATTAATATTAAAAGGAATCATGCAGCTAAGTCCCTGCACACCACATTGAAAATACTCCTTAATGTTATTTTAATGAAGATTCTTTTATGAGTAAATTATTTCAGAGTAGCTGAGCAGTTATTATCTTCCTCAGTTACTAGTGATCGCCCACAGGGTAAGTGTTCTCTAATATTAAGTTGCAGCCCCCGTGCCTTTCCCATGTTGTTATGGGACCTTTCTAGTTATAAACGATTTTCATTGCAGTGTGCAATTAGAAACTAGCCAACAGAGTAAAGCAGCAAAACTTGGTTTTGGCTGCAAGTTGGAGCTGCCCCTGGGGGTCTTTAATTTATGCTCTGCCTTTTTTGTATAATCAAGGTATTTTTGAAATGTGCCCAGTTTGTTCCTTAGAGGAAACATTTCTCACCTTCTTGCGGTTCATTCCAACTTGTTTGTGGTTTACGAATCTTTCAAGGTTGTTCTGGATAGTTAGTCATATACAGAATGACAGTATAAGCCTTTAATGAAACCTGGAACCATAATTTACACGTTCAGGTGTACTCACAGTTTGGTTTTGAAACCTGGCAAGTTGCACCCAGAAATCCACTGTATAGTTAATTAGTGTATTTGAACTCCGTTATTCCTTCCATACATAAATTATATTCACTAGCAGCCACCTTTTCTGTACATAGAGGTGGATACTACTAGAGACCTGCCCACACACGTCTTTCTATTCCTGCCCCTCTCTTCCTCTTCTTCCTCCTGCAAGTTGTTCTTATCTCTTTGGGTTGGAACACTACAAATCAAAATACACTGGATTGAAGTGCTGCTAACGGTACTCATTTAGAAAATGTTGATTAGATCTATAAAGGACATCTGTAAATTGTTATGACATAAATTATCAGGAAGTACTTTTTCTTTTTTTTTTTTTTGATAGTCAGTGAAATAAAAATTGCTTACACAGGCCCAGCTCATTACTTGGTTCTAGTATGGGCATTGATAATCTTTTGTCAGTTCTAGAGCATTTTTTTTTTCCTCTTTCTAATAGATTCATCCTTTTATCTAGGCCACAGGACTCAGCAATGGCTAACACATACATCTAACATAGACCACATTTTGAGTAAATTTCCTTTATGTGGGTGCATTGTCTTAGTGTGATGGCAAAATGTAATCCAAAACAATAGAAATGCTATTCTGTGATTAAGAAAATTGCATTGGTTTTATAATTTATATAAAGCTATTCATTATGAAATTACTTTGATAGCCATGAAGCAGTAAAAGTAGCCAACTGCAATGTTTTGCTGGTTGGTTTGGTTTTTTTCCCAATTCACATCAGGTTTTACAATTCGATCTCTAGAAGAGGTGAAAAAAATCTTTTCTATGGGTTATGTGGGTATTCCTCCTAAGGATCAATATAATCATCTCATTTAAGCTGTAGACAATTATAATCAAGAGAATCAAGAAAGCCATTTACCACGTCCTTGCTTCTCTCAGTATTATTCCACATAAGTGATTTCTTTGCGATCATGTCCTAAAGGCAGAGAAGGTTCAGCTTGTGAATATATGAAAACTGATTAACTTCTATTGACACTGGCTGATCTCACAAATTTGTTTCTTGCTGCTTACTAATAAAGAGTTCATGTGAAGTGTCACAGCCTATGACAATAGTAATAGACATTAATCAAATTATCTGCCCCCAATTGACTTTGTATCACGTTACCCAAACGGAAGCAATCCACAAACTTGATCAGTTCAAAAGGACTTTTTCACCAGCCTTCAGAAATAACAACTAGGCTAATAATTTAGTAAGTCTGGATTTCTTTTTTTTTTTTTTTTAGTAAGTGGAAGTTTTTAGATATGAATCATACATATTTCAACATATAATAACAATTTAAACATGTAGTATGTTTCAATATACAGTAAATGAGTTGAACGTTATTTTTGAAGTGCTCTAAATATTGAGTAGAGATTTTCAAAAGGCATTCTAATTATAAAATCTGTTTTGCTGATACTAGTCAACTCTGTATAAATGAACATACTTTAAGCCATATTTCACAAACTGTATTAATTTCATGTTCTCTGTCTCTTTTTTTCCATTTCTATTGATTTTTGAAAAAAAAAAAAAAAAGATAATTGATTAGAATGAATGTGTATATTCTGGCCAATTTTGATATTTCATTTGCAACTTGCTTTGTGCAATGCCCTGCTCCTTTGATCTAATAATGAAAATGTGTCAGTACATTCTCATTATAGAAACAAGGTAAAGCGGTCCAGGCCTCCTGGGGACAGTAGGACTACAATACGTGAATTTAAATTGCTAAGCTACAACCCCCATACTCCATATTTTATAAATCGTATATTGCATAATTACTTTATACCTTTAGCAATAACACAAATGAAAATTTAGAGACTATGTCGATTATCCAGTATTTCTGGAAATTTCAAATAAATAAAAAAACAAAACAAAACCACAACCTTAAGTATGAGAGTTGAAGGTTATGTGTGCTAGAAGGATAAAACGCAGCATGGAACCAGGCAGCCTAGGTCTGGTCTCATTTATTATTTTGACTGCCACAGCAAAATATATATCCTTTTATTTGGTCTTGGACTGAATTAAACATGACAGAGCTGGTGGTAGATACAAGTAGAGTCATCAATATATTGGAGCAATACCAAGAGGCCAGTGAAGCGGTATTTTATTTAAAGACCTTCCATACCTCATTGCCTATATGAATATCTTTATATAGTATTGCCAATCATTATTATTATTATTATTATTATTATTATTATTATTATTCCTCTATTTACATGTCCTGAGTATTTCGTATTGGATGTGTCTTTGACAGCAGAAATTAAAAAGGAGGGAACAGAAAATATTTATCCATATGTGACTTTGGTTATATCAGTCAAGAGAAATCTTGAAAGAAAACAGGCAAGCACCAGGTAGATGAATTTTTCCTTTATATAATGAAGAGGCGATGCCTTCGTCTATGACTACTTGTGCTATTATTTTGCTGAATGGCATGTTTGGTACCGAACTGAAGATTCTGAAAAAGTAATCAGAAAAAAACTTTTACTGGAAATACTTTGTGCTAGTCCCAGCTTTCAGCTTTGGAGTGGTAATGTTATTTCAACATCTGTCATGCATATCCATAAACTCTCTTGTCAGCCTCAGTAAGGTCACAGTTGGAGTCTTGTTTATAGAATTTGTAGAAGGTGATCATGACAGAAATAAAAAATATCAGAGCTGGTTTATCTTAAAAATGTGATTTTTTTAAGAAAATATGCTGCTAGATTATCAAATATTTTACTTGAAATATATAATAAAATTTCTTAACATAAAGATCCTATTTTTTAAATATTTTAAATTTCAACAAGAATGTACTGCAAGTTTTTATAGTCTGTCTTAAGAAATAATTCCTTCCATCTGGGCCTTTTGTTTGTGTAACAGGAGCCTCAATATGTTGGATGAACAATACCAGTCTATAAATAGTACTATTTTGGTTTTTGCATGTTAACCATGTAGTACGATAGGCATCACGTATGCTTGGAACTTGGCAAGTGACATTTCCTTGGTTTTGTGAAAGTTTTTAAGATGAAGTAAAACTGTGCATTTTAATGTTAGCATTAAATGAAGTTTTTAAAAGTAAAGTGAAAGTGAATGTAGTTTTTCACTGATTTAAAATTTAAAATTTAACAGTGTACAGGCTTTTGTCTTGAAAGTCTCCAAGGACGGGGATTGAACATCTTTCTAGATACTTTCTTCTAGTGCTGCATTACTGTCCTTGTGATTTTTTTTCCCCCCTTTTCCAGACTGAAAATTCTAAGACAAAACTTGTAGCCTCAGTACCATTTGTATCACCTACCACTACCTAAAACAGTTCTGCTCCATCACCTTCATAACATCCTCTCAATTATTTGGAGATCTTTTGTTCTCTTCTTCAACAGGTTAAACTAGCTCAGCTTCTTCTAAACCTCCTTTGAAGTCATTTGACCTTAGTAGCTTCTACTGAACCCTCTCCTGATTTCAGTGTCCACCTTTAGATGTGTGTGGTACACAAAACTGAGCAAAATATTCTATGTGAGACCCTTCCAGATACAGAAGGAGTATAACTTCCTCAAATCTGTTGGCCACACTCCTCCTAGTATAGGTCAGTCTGTCTTCCACTTTATTAGCATGAAAGCATGCTAATGGCTCGTGTACAACTTGGCACTCACTGGGATCCACTGGTCTTTTTCAGCAGGGCTGAAAGTTCCCAGGCAGTCAGTTCCCAGACTGCCCTGGTGTATAGGTCTATTCTGGAGATCTCTTATCTTCCTCTTGAACATCATGAATTTTCTGATGTGGTCATATTTTCTGAGAAGAACAAAATATCACTGTAGAAATCTCAATGAAAACCTGTGTTTGTTTGCAGCAGTAGCTAAAAAAGGAAAGAAAAAAACCCTCACCAAACCAAACCAAAAAAACCCCAACAAAATGACAGAAAATCAAGGAAGTAGTTCTGTGAGTAGCATAACATATGAAAATCAGCTTCCCGGAGCTCCAGTGAGCACTGTCCAGCTACCAAGTAAATTCTCATAGAGTGTAATAATATAATAATAATGTATCTGAGCTCACTGAAAACTTTCTCATTTACAGTGAATGCCTTGGGTCTCTGTACTCTGCCCAGAAGGCTATTTCATAAAACTGAAAGAACTAATATATATTTGAGATCTCTCCCATTCCCAAATATGATTGAAACCACTGCAGCTAAAGCAGAGGCCTGCGATATCCATAAATCAAAACAACTATAATTAGGATGTAGATAACAGTATTAGTTTGCCTTGAACCTTTAGTTCATGAACTATTTACAAACTATGCACCTAAACCCAGTATATAATTATTTTGTTACACTGTCACGAAATAACCATGCTCAATTTATAATGATGTTACATAAATGTGTGAACAAGGTGACCACTCTAGGGGCAAAGAAAGATGGGTGCAGTTGTAACTCCAAGTAACAAAAAGTTGGTAGGTAGTGCAGCAAGTAAGGACAAGGGACTGCTTACAGGCAGAAATTCCTCCTGGATATAAAGAAGGATGACTGGCAAAACCAAAAGGAAGAGATACAACAGTGGGAGAAGATAGGAGCAGAATAGCAAAAAACATGCATACAGAGGAAAGACGGATAAGAAAACCAACCTATTAGTTCCAACTTGTCTTGTCAAAGAGCTTTCAAGCCTGATCACCATGACCAGATTAAGAAGAGATCTCATCAGGGACCGTCACCACCTGTGCTAACTTTACACCATCAGCTCCACAACACTGTATTCTCACAGTTGGTTTAGAATATGTGTATTAAGGACTGTTAATTCCCTAATGTATCTACATCACCTACCTCAACATTAGTGAACAGGGATTAGTAAATGCAGAGGTAGACAGAAAGAGCATGGGCTCACAAGGAGACAAGCAGCAAGAGGATGAAAGCCTCTGTGGTGGCTTGACCTGACCAACAGCCAAGAACCTACATAGTCGTGTGCTCAGCCCTGTCTCCTGTGGAACAGGGAGACAATAGGTGAGGAAACTCGGGGTTTGACATAGTGACAGTTTAATTGCTAGAGCAAAAGCTGCACATGTGAGCAAAGCAGAAAGAGGAAATCAGTCACTGCTTCCCATCACAGTGAGATATTTAGCCACTTCCTGGAAAGCAAGGTGTCTGCATGTGTAATGGTTGTTTGGGAAGAAAATTTCCATAACCATGAATGGCCCTCTTCCTCCTCCTTTACCTTATCTTTCATTTCATTCCATGTGGCCAGTTCGAGTCAACTGTCTGTAGCTACGTCCCTCTGCCAACCTCTTGCTCAAACCCAACCTACTCAGTGGGGGAATGGGGAGGGCAGACTTAGAAAGATAGAAAGCCTTGACACTGTGGAAGCATTGTTCACAACAGCAACTTTTCATACTGATACAAAAGTTCACAACTTTTTATACTGATATAGTAAGAAAGCACACATTTAATGTATGACCAATAATATTTTAAGATGTGTGTTTTGGCTGTTTCTAAAATGAAATCTAGGCTATCCTACCTGCTTACTTTGAGAAAAAAAAAAAAAAAAAAAGACTATTTCCTGTTGTTCAAATGGCTTAGCTTTGAATGACGAATTTTTGTAACCTGGATTTTGGATGAGGAACCTCACAAAATGAACCCTAGAGATCTGACAACAACAAACTAGCAAAGGTAGCATTAGCATCATAAATATAAAGAAGAAAATGTAATTTAGGTATGTATTTGTGAGGAAAAAGAAAATAGAAAAGTAAGTCTGTGAGTCATGTCCTAAAAATAAGCCCAATGGCCCAAACCAGAAGCTTTCATTTCAACGTATAAAAAGACTACCGTTTTTTTTTCCCATAGCGCTGCTGCCTCTAGGCAAGCCATTTTATGGTTGTTAAGTAATTTTTTAAGTTAAGTAAATTAAATTGTTAAGTAAAAGAGTCATATAGTCTACTGACACATTTATTTGTAGATTTTCAAACAATGCTTTTCCTCAGGATATTAATAAATATTAATAAATAATTTGATTATAATAACTCATCATTATTAATAGCAGTTGTAGTGACAAAACCACTTTAAAGTTCTGACTAACACTAATAGATACTTAACTGTCCTCTTTACCATCTAACCCTGAAGAGCAAATGTTGAGCATTGAAACTGGTTTGGGTTGTCTCTATCTCCTTCTCTTCTGTCTCAAAAAGGCAGCAGGCATTCTCAGGGCTGCCAGGTGTCACATACTGGGTTTGCCACATTTATTGACCGCGTCTACAACCCAGCTTGTTTAATGTACCTTGTCACTTTTGTAATAAGAAATAAGTGTCTTCATGTTTCTGAAACAAGGTTCCTTATTAAAGTCTTTCTAGGGATGCTGCAATTGCAGATAGCATTCAGACCATGGAGTTATTTTGTGTGACCATCTCCAAAGGCTTCTCCTCTGGATTCTGTTCCTCTCTCTTCAACTTCCATGCAAATTGGTACATTTTCTCTCTAACAAGGCTTTTTTGCATCTTTTTCATTCTTTCAAAGGTGTCAATTTTACATTTTTTTATGTTGTGCTAGGAATTGATAATATTTTGGGAATAGAATTTTGAAATATGCAACCTCACAAGGAGGCCTGGCCTTTGTTGCTAGCCTATTCTGATCTGTTGTTAAGTCTAGGAAGATGTTTATCCAATGAAATGGCTTACTAGAAACTGCAAGTTCTTCAGGTCTAATACATTTCTTTTGAACCTTTAGATGAATCACAGAATGGTGGAGGCTGGAAGGGACCTCTGGAGTCATGTCCAAGCCTCCTGCTCAAGCAGTGCCACCTGGAGCCTGGTTGCCCAAGATCAAGTCCAGAGAGCTTTTGAGTATTTCCAAGGAGGAAGACCTATGTTTGTCCTATGTTTGCCCTATGTTCAGACAAAACATCTTGTGTTTTGGTTTGTGCCCCTTGTACCTCATCCTGTCATTGAATACTACTGAAAAGAGCCTAGCTAGATGAGCCTGCTCACCTAGCCCATACTTCATCAGGTTCTCTAAGTGGTACAGGAGACAGTGTTGAAAGCCCTACTGAAAACTTGATAGTGTCCGCTGCTCTCCCCTAACCTACCAGGCCAGTCATTTCATAATAGAACAATATCAGGTTGGTCAAGTATAATTTCCCCTTGGTAAACTAAATCCATGCTGACTAGTCTTTGATGTCCTTCTTGTCCTTCATGTTTCTGGAAATGGTTTCCAGGATCAGTTGTTCCATCACCTTCCCACGGATTGAGGTTGACCAGCCTGTAGTTCCTTTGGGCCTCTTTCTTGCATTTGAAGCCAAAGTTCAGGTGGAATCCTGCCTGAGTTTCTGATGGATCTTTCCATTGCCAGAGACTTGAAAGCTGCAGACCAAATGGAATAAAGCCAAAAATAGTAAAAAGAAAACATTTTTTTCTGGAAATCAGATTTTTGAGTTGCTAGGAGCTTTCTTGTTTGTGTTTTTGCTGTTGGAATGGAGAAACTTTATTTTTTTTCCTGACATCATTTTCTTGGCCACTCTTATGTATGTATGCCATCTGGTTTTTTTTTCTGACTTTATTTCTTCTGTTTTACCTGTACGTGGCCAGTTAATGAGTGTAGTCCAAACCGTCTTGGTTCTGGCCTTGTTGTTCCTGTTTGTTCAGGTGTATATTTACTCATTCTGTCTCTTTCTGCCACTGTGCTCTTCTTCTGTGTTCCATTTTTGTTGTTATCCCTAGCGTGTGTTTAATAAATTCAGTGGGTCTTCCATTATAAATTGGACTGCTCATCTGTGTTGCTGCTTCATACAGCTATTTGGTAGTTGGAGCTAGACAGGCTTTCCTGTATACAGAAGCCCTTGCCTCGCACGTTACGGTAACCTCTTTTGCTTGACGTTCTCTCAGTTGTTTCTGCTTCTTGTGTACCATTTTTCCCCCAGTTAGTAGGAGATTTATCTCCATGGAAAAGAGAACCCTATTTTTTTCAGCTGTATACCTCCTGAAGCGGGCTGCAATATGATCCCCAAGACATCACTTGGCACTAAGTGATTTAAACTGTTCTATTGTGCTCCCTCAAAAAGTCAGGAACACTTTACTTTATAAAACAAGCTTGTTGGGTTTGGGTGAGGCCTTCCTGGTGAGTGTCTTACCAAATGACCAGCTAGAAAAAAAGAGGTATTAATTTGCAATGATTGTATAGTTCCTTGCATTGAAAATTAACATGAAATACTGCACCTCTCCCTGCTCCAACCTACATTCCTTTCCAGCCTTTTAGTAGGAATAAGTTGACCTTCAATGGGGTTGTAAAGTGCCTTCTGTCCTTATTCTTTCCAACATACATTTTCTCTTGGACACCCAGCTCATGCAACGGGGCAAGTTCTTGGTTCATTTCTCATGCCTCAGCCCTGTTGGTCTAGTTCTGTCACTGGTAATGTGTATTCACTTCTTTTATGCAGACTGTGTTAGTCATTGAAAACTCTCAGTTCGTAATGTATCTCATTTTTTCATAACTTCTGATCATTGCCTGCTATGCAATTTCTGCCTGTCTGTCATCACACATTCAATAGTACATACAGTGGAACTGATACCAGTACTTTCTTAGTTGTTTGCTTTCTTCCCAGAATGGATTTGGATTTCTTTATCTGGAGCCTCTTACGTGATTTATTTGTCTGGCTGTTCATGTTTTAATCCAGTTCAACGGCACTTGCTACTTCATTCTTATTCAGAGCACGCTGTAGAACATATGCTAATGAATGACCAAACTCTATAGGAGTTTTTAAGATTCTTTTGGGGAGTGGTTGAGACTACTGGAAGAACAGGCTCATTTTTGCACTGAGCTTTGGGTATAGGCTTCGTCTGCCAACAAACACAAGGACCTTCAGCTCTTATAGATAACAAGACATGCTGCACTTGTTCTGAGAGACTGATGCAGAGCCAATAGAAGAAGAAAAAGAGAAGAAGAAGGAAAAAAAACCCACAACCTCAAAACAAACACCAAAACCAAAACAAGATAACAGCAAAAACAACCCAAACCCCAGAAGAGGACATACAACATATTTCAAATTTATTAAGTTTCTCAAAACTGGAAAATTTTAACTGGAAGCAGGATTGCACAAAGTGATGTATACTGTTCATTTCAAGAACTAACTCTAGAAAAAAAAAGAAAGGATTAAAAAGCAAAGTATTATGCAATTCAATCATTCTGAGGTTGCATTCAGATGTCTTAATTACGTATTAATTGTAGATGTTAATAAAACATTTTTTCTATTATTTAATCAGATATACTAGAAAATATTATTTTCAATATTTGGTTACCTATGCAACTGTTAAAATAATGTTTATCAATTTAACTGATGAATGACAGCTAAAAATTAACTGTATAACTTATTCAGCAAATATTTTTGCACTTTAAATTGTCTCTAATCAAAATGCTAACTCCTGAATTCTGTTGCTTAAGTCCTTTTAATGCTCAGTCACTTTATCCTGAACTCCAGTAGGAAAAGTTGAATAAAACCTACAGTTGTCTCTTTTCACGGTTCCTTGATTGTTTCTCTAAGTGGTAAAGCTAGTTTCAGCTCATGAATACTAACTATCAGTTTTGTATTCCACTTTCCTTATTCTGATTCAGGCAGCATGTATAAAAGACTCTTCTGTAATTCCTTTTATAAATATTCCACAGTACAACTAGTTACATGCAGGTCAAATTCTCCTTTCAAGTCTTAATTAACTTGAGATGGTCACTTGAATTGTGTGGTTGTTTTATAGGTGTGTTTTAAGTTTGTAAAGCCTGATCTAGCTTCAGTTACCTCTGATTGATGAGTGCTTCTGAATACAGAACCATAGCAAAACATCACAAGTGACTGCAAAAGAAAGAGCTTATTCAAATATGTGGAGAAGCTGTAATTTAAAAGTTGAGCAATGCAATTTATAACACAAACATCTTTCTGTTTGTCTCATTAAACATTACAGAAAAACTTCTTTTTAAAATTGTTTCTTTATATAAAACAAATTCACTATAGTATAATTAATGTAACATAATTAATAGGATACATAAAGTTCTCAGTATGGATGTGAATGCTAAAAATATTGTGAAAAACGTTCTGCATAATGATTTGCTCTATATTTAGTAAAATTTCATTAGTGCGCATACAAGTCAGCTAAATAGTCTGCATACTTAAAAGCCCCTAAGTACTCATACTGTGATGCCTCTAGTGATTAAACAGCAAAACTGTATTAAAATGGTGTTAAAGATTTGGCCAAAATCTGCTGAAAGCCAGAAGGTTCAGAGTTGCAAGAAGAACATTCTCCCTTATGTCACCCTAAGGGTGCTGCGAACGTACTTCCTAATTGAGAAATTTGGAATAAATGGTGATCTAGCATCCATTCTCCTGCAAACTTTGTAGATGATATCAAATGCAGAAATTCAAAGGTGCAGGAGTATACCCACATGTTTGCATTTAGATAAGAAACCCTGGTGCAAGAAAACTGTGACCATGGCCAATGCCCTTGGATGCAAATGAATCTTGAATTCTGAATCACATTATCATGCCTGGCAATATTTAATCCTAGTTGGATTATTTAAAAATGGAAAAAAAAAATATGCATTTTTGCATTAGTTGTAGAGTTTTTGCCTCTCAGTTCATAAGTAGCATGATCCATTTTGATCCATGAACGCTACAGATACAATATCCTAAACTGTGCTTCTGGGTAACACAATTTCCATAACATTCATTAGGTTTTTTGAGTTTTTATTGTAAAACAAATTGGGGGAAAGAGGTGGGATTAATTTTTAAGGTGTTTGCTGCTGATTTTTAATTCTCTGGTTTAGATCTATTTATGTTTATTAGTATGACTAGATAGTTCATGCAATTCTTAAAATCTAGCAATTTACATTCTCTACAGCCATGGTAAAATTCTCCTCTTTGTTGAATACTTCAGGGATTTCTTGCAGAAAAAAAAAAAAAAAAAAGAAAAAGAAAAAGATGAGATGCTAGCCAAACCCTCTCAGTATTTCTTCTACTTTATAACTTCCTATTCTAATGGTAATGCTGGCAGTGGAGCTGTTGTCACAGGAGAATAATACTATAATGTCTTGCAGAGCCTCTGGCACTGTGCTCTATGTACTGAATTTTTAAAATAAATTACACCTTTTAAAATTACTTGACTCATCAAGATGTTATATCAGATGCAGTTAATATCAGCATTTTTTACATGATGGGATGTAAATGTTAACATAATCAAGTAACACATATCACATATCCTCTTGTTATTGGCAACAGAAAGAAAAGTATTTTAAAAATCATGTTTGTAAAAATATTTTTAAAAAGATAAAAACAAAACAGGATCTGCTGGAGCAAGTCCAGAGGGCCACAAAGATGGTAAGAGGGCTGGAGCACCTCTCCTATGAAGACAGACTGAGAGAGTTGGGGTTGTTCAACATGGAGAAGAGAAGGCTCCAGCGAGACCTTATAGAAGCCTTCCAGTACCTAAAGGGGGCTTACAGGAAAGAAAGGGAGAGGCTCTTTATCGGGGAATGTAGTGTTAGGACAAGGCGGAATGGTTTAAAACTTAAAGAAGGTAGATTTAGATTAGATATTAGGAAGAAATTTTTTACAGTGAGCATGGTAAGACACTGGAGCAGGTTGCCCAGAGAAGCTGTGGATGCCACATCCCTGGAAGTGTTCAAGGCCAGGTTGGATGAGGCTTTGAGCAACCTGGTCGAGGGGGAGGTGTCCCTGCCCATGGCCAGGAGGTTGGACTAGGTGATATTTAAGGTCCTTTCCAACCCAAACCATTCTATGATTCTATGAACAGGACATCTTCAGGAATGGGATGAAAATAGAATAAACTTCTGGAGTTGCACAATCCACTTCTAGGTAACATAACATACTGAACATAAAAATGAGGGGGGGCTATTATGACCCTTCTGCATCTCTAACAAAGTAACAATAGTATTATCATGGTGTTTTGCAAGGCAATAATCCAGCTGTGAGCTGGATAACTTACAATGTTGTCCTGGTTCTGGCAGGGATGGGGTTAATTTTCCCAAGGAGCCAGCAGGGGATACAGGTATTCCATGCCATGTCCAGCACCACACCATCTCACGCGCCCTGAGAAACTGTTCTCACAGAGGGAGCCCACAGTAATGGACATTTTAGAGGGATGGTCCATAGACTATGGGAATTAAATCTGTATGTGTATATATGTACATATATATATATAGACAGGGGGAAGTGGTGGTATTTCATTGGGAACTATAAGATCTGGGCATGGTGTAGATGGTATGGAATAAGGGGTGGATAATGTCCTGGTTCTGGCAGGGATGGGGTTAATTTTCCCAAGGGGGATACAGGTATTCCATGCCATGTGACCCATGCCCAGGTTTGGGGGGGGAGCTAGCCGGGGGGAGAGGGCAGGAAGTCGCTGCTGGGAGCGGGCTGCGGCGGTGCGGGTCCGGTCAGGGAGCGGCGGCACTGTAATCGCGTTCGTATATTCCGTTACCGGTGTTACTGTTATTGTTTTCTCTTGCTTTTGCTGTTCTGTTAAACTGCTTTTATCTCAACCCACGAGTTTCTGCCTTATTCCTTCTGATTCTGCCCACGGCTGTGGGAGTTGCGCGAGCGGCCAAGTGGTTCTTTGTTCCCGGCTGGGGCCAAACCACGACAGTCCTTTTTGGCGCCCAACGTGGGGCACGAAGGGTTGAGATAACAATAGATCTGACTAGAGCTTGTTCAAACGAATTTGTTATATGCATTCTCTCATATTAGTTAAATAGTCACCGGTTACAATGTTGCTCCGTTTGTTCGCATGGCTGTGTTATGTAAATTCCTATATGCTCTATGTACTCCCTGTGATGCTGTTTGTTACCTCGGGGAGAGGGATCAGGGTCATCATTTTGCTGTCCTGTGCGATATCAGCTTATGATATGATAACATCGGTGTTCAGATGGCTATGTTGGGGAGTTTATGCAGTACTGCTGTCCTGCCCATACCTTGGTCACTGTCTCTCAGAATTTTTTAATCACACCCAATCCATGGGGGAGACACGGGGGGGTGTTTTCCCCAGCTCTTTTGCCTCCCTTTTCTCCTCTGGGCCAGGTATGACAGCTTTTGAGAATTTCGAATATCCGTGGGATACTCAAACCAGCATGTTCCTATTGCTGTGTCTCCTGAATGTGTTTCAGGTCTTGTTTAGGGTTAAACAACTGTTGAAGACTATCACCCAGAGATCTGCCCCAAAACTGGATAGTCAGGGGTGGCATGGCATGTGGGAGAATATGGGCAGGTATCTAGAGAATTTCTCACCTCCAATGGTTTGGGACTTCACCCCTGAACAACTACAGGACCCTGATAAAGTTACAGAATATTTGAAAGGAAAATGCAGTGGCTATCCCAGAGATGCACAACTTACAGCACTGTGTTGGGCCCTGGCCAGTATCTACCAAACACTGCTCAGTAGTATGCAGGACCCTCAGGGGAAAGAAGGGGAAACTAGGCCAGCAGACACTGCGGCTACTCCAATCCCGGTGGCAGACACTGCAGCTATTTCAACCCCTGTGGCAGGCGCTGTGGCTACCCCAACCCCGGTGGCAGACACTGCGGCCACTGAAGCCCCAGTGGCAGGCACTGCAGCTGAACCAGACAACCAACCCGTGCCAGTATCCGTTGCTCCTATACAGAAGAAGAAATACACCAAGAAGTCAGTTCGCATAGTAAGGGATGATGACGAACCAGGGCCATCAAAGGAACAGGAGGAAGAGACAGAACCAGAGATAATCACCCGATCCCTATCCCTGAGTGAGCTGCGAGATATGCGAAAAGATTTCAG
>NW_009649951.1:841760-842174 GCF_000708025.1 Charadrius vociferus
ACTGCACCAGGTATACCAACCACGAGCTCCGAATACAGCACGCACCAGTCCAGCACCACACACCATCTCACGCGCCCTGAGAAACTGTTCTCACAGAGGGAGCCCACAGTAATGGACGTTTTAGAGGGATGGTCCATAGACTATGGGAATTAAATCTGTATGTGTATATATGTACATATATATATATAGACAGGGGGAAGTGGTGGTATTTCATTGGGAACTATAAGATCTGGGCATGGTGTAGATGGTATGGAATAAGGGGTGGATAATGTCCTGGTTCTGGCAGGGATGGGGTTAATTTTCCCAAGGGGGATACAGGTATTCCATGCCATGTGACCCATGCCCAGGTTTGGGGGGGGAGCTAGCCGGGGGGAGAGGGAGGGAAGTCGCTGCTGGGAGCGGGGTGCGGGGGTG
>NW_009649951.1:842232-864066 GCF_000708025.1 Charadrius vociferus
ACTGTAATCGCGTTCGTATATTCCGTTACCGGTGTTACTGTTATTGTTTTCTCTTGCTTTTGCTGTTCTGTTAAACTGCTTTTATCTCAACCCACGAGTTTCTGCCTTATTCCTTCTGATTCTGCCCACGGCTGTGGGAGTTGCGCGAGCGGCCAAGTGGTTCTTTGTTCCCGGCTGGGGCCAAACCACGACAAATGTAAAATACACATAAACCAGGATTTCAAGTAAAGCATTATGAGGGTTCTAATAGCATTATTATGACTATTTAAAAGAAAGCTTTTTTGAAACAATGTTTTAAAAACCAAGCAATTACTAAAGGAAATAAATGATAGATCATGTGAAAAGAAAGATCAGTGAATTAGAGTAAAGGCAATGATGCTTATTTAAGTGCAAGCAGATTTTGCTGCTCTCAAGGTGAATGAAAAGATGAGGTGTAGCAAATGAAATGTTATAATAGGAATAAAACTTGCAGTCTGCTGGGTATTTTTAAATCTTTCTCTGATAAAAGGTTGCAGCTCTCAGAATCCTTATACCCATTACACAATCACATATGCTTTCCAGGAAGATTTAAAATTCTGACTGGTGAAGGAATTCTGTTTCATTAAATAATGTATTTATTTTCTCCCTTCTTCCTAGTTACTCATTGCTGTAAAAAAAAATCCATGATATTTCAAAACCTTGAAAGTTTCATAGAATGAGATTACAAAATATGAAATGTGAGGCTTGGCAGGGAGGGGCTGGAGAGCAGCCCTGAGGAGAAGGACCTGGGCGTGCTGATTGACGAGAATCTCAACATGAGCCAGCAATGTGCGATCGCAGACCAGAAGGCCAACCGTATCCTGGCCTGCATCAGAAGTGTGGCCAGCAGGTCAAGGGAGGTGATTCTGCCCCTATACTCTGCTCCCGTGAGACTCCACCTGACGTACTGCATCCAGCTCTGGAGTCCCCAACATAAGAAAGACATGGACCTTCTGGAGCGTGTCCACAGGAGGGCCACAAGATTGATCTGAGGGGTGGAGCACCTCTCCTATGAGGAGAGGCTGAGAGAGTTGGGGCTGTTGAGCCTGGAGAAGAGAAGGCTCCGGGGATATCTTATTGTGGCCTTCCAGTACCTAAAAGGGGCCTACAGGAGAGCTGGGGAAGGACTTTTTACTAGGGCATGTAGTGACAGGACAAGGGGGAATGGCTTCAAACCGGAAGAGGGAAGGTTTAGATTAAACATTAGGAAGAAATTTTTCACTTTGAGGGTGGTAAGGCACCGGAACAGGTTGCCCGGAGAAGTTCTTGAGGCCTCATTCCTGGAGGTGTTCAAGGCCAGGCTGGATGGGGCTTTGAGCAACCTGGTCTAGTGTGAGGTGTCCCTGCCTGTGGCAGGGGGGGTGGGACTCGGTGGACTTCCAGGTCCTGTCCAACCCAAACCATTCTATGATTCTATGATTTTCTGGCTAACCAAGTGAGAAAAAAGTGGGTTTCTTGCACTCAGAAAGCAAGGCTAAACAGAGAGCCTACAATATGCTCCAGCAATTATTGTTCTTTCATTGGTAAATAGTTTCCCCAGAAAAGCAACAACTACAGAATGTTGATAGTGTAAAACCAGGCTTCAGTAAGGCACAGTACTGAAGAATATACTATGCTGACAAAAACTACAGCAATGAACAAATGAGAAAAAACAACACAGCATAGAACAAAAAACAAGTCTGAATCAGCAGATGGGATGAATTTTTTTTATTTATTTGATGTGTAAGTTTTTAGTGTAGCAATCTAAAAGCATTTAGGAGTTATGCTGAAAGCATTTCAATAAAGATACTTTTTCCCTGTTCCAGAATTAAAGTGTATTAATGGAACTAGTGCATAATGTTAAACTTTCTAACAAGCACTCCTGCAGATTACATATGTACACTTTTAAAAGAGTCTATTCTAGCTTTATAACCAGAAATCTCAACCATTTTTTATCTTTTTTAAAGCAACATTTTCACATCTATA
This sequence comes from Charadrius vociferus, assembly GCF_000708025.1. NCBI lineage: Eukaryota > Metazoa > Chordata > Aves > Charadriiformes > Charadriidae > Charadrius > Charadrius vociferus. The sequence goes on from NW_009649951.1 coordinate 844,216, forward strand.
GAGTTTATCATGTTCTGCTTATCTGAAGTCACTTTGTTCTCTAGGCTTTCACTGTGTGCGTGCAAAGAACAGAATAAAACCAACAATGCAAGTAAATAGACCTACCTTCATCCAGCATATTTTCAATAGTCCAAAAAGGAGGACAAAAAGGAGAGACAGGCTTTACACAGTATTTCTCCGAAGCCAGCAAAACTGAGCAGGCTATTTGGGTGGAAAATTGCTTCCAAAGCCCAAGTCTGTCATGAAGTAAGTTTTTCTGAGGAAGATCCAGCAGGAAGGCCCCTGTTCATCTCAGCTTTAACTTGCTATGGGCAAGATGTTGATCCTTCACACTATATTATCCCAGATCATATAACTCCTTATCGATTAAAACTATCAAGAAGGAAAGATTGGTTTGTGATTATCACTTGTAGGATTCAGAAAATTTAGGTTTACAGCTCCACCAGAAACTGTCCGAGAAACTTCCCATAATGTGTGCAGCTGTCAGCCTTTAAAGGGAAATAATTGGTCCTCACTCAATCACAGATATTTTGAGGGCATCAGAAAAATTCCATCAGTGTTACTGGAGGTCTATGTAAGACAGAAAGAACCAGCTCCTCATAGTCTAATATCAGTCTAAGACAGTAGAGACACAGAATGAATACTGTGAAAATATACATCCTTCCCAGCTTTGAGTTTTGTTTGTCTCTTAAGTAATCAAACAGCCTGAGACTCTTCATGGACTTGTTCCTAGGTTTTTGTTTCCCAACCTTCAACCTTCGACTGATTCCCTTAGAAAGGCTTTTCTTTTTTTTTTTTTTTTTTTCAGCTGATGAAAACAAGGCTCACCTGGCCTATGAAGAAGGGTGAATTAGGAAATACTTGACGTATTCATGGCTGTCTCGGTTTAACCACAGTTATGCATCATACCGTTCTACAAAATGTCTTCACCTGAATTGCAGACCAAGCATGCTTTTACGATTTCTTGAAAGCCTCATAACAACGTGAAATTTGCTTCTCCAGTGATAATCAGCATCTGTTACCAAATTTGTTTATACTTTAATCACTCATATATTACACACGCATTCACTTTAGGCTTACTTCATGCTCATGCCAAAGTAATTAGACATCAATTGGAGCTGGGAATACATTTGTAATTTTGATTTCACTATCTAATTGGGTTTTTGTCTTTCCTTTGGTGTAACTGTTACAGCAATGTTATTGATAACTGTGACTACATCACCAACACTAGACAAGAGGTCCCTGAAATTTCCCCAAAAGTAAGGTTCAGCGGACCCTGAGTGCTTATGTGCAAGAGCCATTTTGAACATTCTAGTGCCCTTTCTGACTGTCATTTTCTTTAATTTCTTCCCATATAATTTCCTTGAATTATGAGATACCTGGTTATGCATTCACCAAAGACCTTGCCTTAGTTGTTCATAAAATAAATGTGTAGAGCCTTCTTATAGTAAAAAGAGAAGATGTCCAGTGGAGATAATTCTTTATGATAACAAACATGTTGACGTAAAAGACCACCTGTCTTTTACAGGTGTCTATACAGCTTGCTTTCATTTCAGAACTATAATTCTTTATATGTCTTCTTCACTGACTGAATTAGAAAGGCAAACATGAATTTATTTATGTGAGGAACAATGTTGAATTTTTCTTGTTGTTACTTGAAGGCTCTTCTTCCTAGGAAGTTTTTCAAGCCCCATCAGCCACTGCCAAGGGACATACATAGATACACATTGTATTCTATATTACATCAAATACTTGACTCAGTAGTACTACAACCTCTGCCTCCAAAACACTACAATCATGCACAATCAGCATAAAATTAAGGGTCAGGTTGCTAGCACAGGAAAAAAAATGGGCATATTAGTGCTCATTCTAATCTAAAAATGTACATTTTATCAATTCTTATTCCTATAAATAGCATTTAACGGCTTTTCTAAATATATATATTTTTTAAATGTTTAATTATAATGAACCTACAGTTCTTGTAATACATTGGATCTGTACGTAAAAAGCTTACATTTAATTTTGAGGCAGGCAATTTATTTCAGGGTCAAATTACACCTTTTTAGTAGGAATTATTATAATTTTAAAGCTGTGGGTCAGAGTATTTGTCTAATTCCAAATACATTGCTCTCTCCCTTATTCTAGAAGAAAAGTGGAACTTGAATTTTCTTATAAGAAATAAAAAAAATGACCTCGGCTTTTTTTAAAGAAAAGTAATTCCATTAATTTATAGATGAACTGTAATAATAATAATAATAATAATAATAATTTTACTGAGAAAAAAGATACACCCAAAATTTACTTTAACAAAGAATTTGACTACAAGTTGTGAAAGAAGATAAAGAGAGGTAAGGTATTTCCAAATATTCTTTAATATCTGAGAATTTTCTTGGAAGTCTGGAATAGGACATGAAGTTCTTAATTCTGATATAAATTGTTCTGAGAAGAAACTTCGTTTCTTAAACTTAGCAAAGATTATTTTACACCTCTGGACTGAAACCTCTGAATAAGATGATTAAAGTACATGTGAGTGGGTAAAATGTTCTTGGTTTTTGGTCTTTTTTTTTTGTGACCCCATCGGTTTACACCTGCTGGGATTCTGATGTATCTTCAGATTGAGGAAGGAATTTCTTTATGCTCTTACCAATATAAAATTATAGAAAATTATTCTCAAAATTAAATTATTTAATTTAAGGGACATCAACATATAAGCATGCATTTGCTAAACGCCCTTCATTAGATGTTCACTAAAGAAATATTCAGAACTTTATAATAGTGAAAAAGTAAGATTTTTCATCCATTAGAGAATACCACTCCACTGTTCTGTACCAGCTGTTGTGAAACAGTACTGGTCATGTCCAAGGCAGCAACTGCAATGGTCTGTATACAGTCTCTACATACCATAATGCTGAGTATGTTTCTGGGCATGTTTTCTTTCTGCTGCAAATGAGAACCAGTAATGGCAGAAACCAAATCATTCTTGAAATGTAAAAGCTTAAGAAATGAGAGTCGTCTGGCGAATAGCCCAAATTTCCTGTATTAGTTGCCAAAGAGAAAAAGTTACAAGCAGCTAATGTGTTTTGGTGATTTTACCTCTTTTGCTATCAAATATACAGGCCACAGTAACCCTCAGAATCTCATACATTTCTTTTAAAAACCTGGTGGGTCTTATTTTTCAAAATGGTAAGGTGAGTTTCTAAAATCCTGCTCTTTGCACACATTCTCTGCTCACAGAATTAGATAATTAGAGAATCTTTAATGTAGAAGGAGCACTATTGATGCTGTATCTAAAATGAAGTGCCTATTATTGAACTTGGGCAACCTGGTCTGGTGGGAGGTGTCCCTGTCTATGGCACCTGTCTATGATCTTCAAGTTGCTTTCCAACCTAAACCATGCTATGATTCTATGATTTTAGAGAACATTTAGAAGTTACAGCTTCTGTTCTAAGAAAATTACAGTCTATGTTTATAAAACAGAAGAAAAAAAGAAGGAAAAGAAAGCCCTAATGTTACAATTTGGAAAAATCCATTAGGGAAAGCCTCCTGAAAAATTGGCATGGTTTGTGAAACTGGTACCATAAAGAAACAAAGCCAGTATGCAGGTGCAATACCATAATAATGCACCTGTACTACTTCTGTGATTTAAGCCAGGTATCTCAGCATATCTGTGTTGTTACATATAAATATATCAGTTCAGGTGGAGATAGTATCTGTATTTTTAGCACAGTACTTCATTGTACCACATGGATATGCCCTACAGCTTGATGTTTCCTTAACAGAAGGACTTTATTGACAGAAAACTGCTTCCCATGAATTTCAGCAGGGCTGTGATAAGACAGTTACCTCAGACAGTCTTAAATATGTTGATGATATCAGAAACTTTGTTTTTAATACCTATTTTAAGATGAACTTTCCTTGAACACAAGTCTTATTTAAGATGAGGTAATGGGACGGAGATGGGGAAAAGGTCACTAAAGTGGCAACCCACCCTTTCTGCCAGAATATGTTGTTTACAGCACTGTGGTTGCTTTACAGCATGATTTCAGCTGGCAGTGAGAAAAGGTTGAAAGGTCTCAGGTCTTACCCTTCATTATCCTTCCTTTTGGGAGTAATGACAAGGTAAGGAAGCATCCAAAAATATATATATATATATATATATATATAAACTTACCTACTGCATTCCACCAATATTTGTCAGGTCTGTATAATCACATGCATGACTCTGGGAAGTGGACAATGATTCTAGACACATGCTAATGCAGGAAGGTCTGGCAGGCTGGTACCTCATACAGTTCATCAAAACTGAAAGCAGAGCCTGGCTCCTGGGACAGATGAAGCCCTACAGCAAGACAGGCTGGGGTTGACAAGGAACGGCAGAAAAGACCCCTGGGGAAGATGAAACTCTGCAGCAGAAGACGCTGGGGTCATACTGGAACAGCAGAGAAGGGCCCAGGAGCACCAGGGTGTCTGCAAGGCAGCAGTACCCCTGGGCTGCAAAGAAGTCCCCACTGCATTCTAGGTTACAGGAGCTAGGGTGCTGCCAGAAGGTCTGGGGAGAGATCCTACCCTGCTGGTCAGGAGCCTTGAGACAAACCTGAATGCTTTGTCCAGTCTGGGGCTCTCCCACATGAGAAAGACACCAACGTATTGGAGCAAGTCCCACAGAGGCCAGTGAAGTGGCTGGGGCTGGAGCACAGAGCATCCAAGGCCAGGCTGCAGGAGCAGGGTTATTTCAATCTTAAGAAAAGAAGATTTCGATGAAGAGTGCATTTCTGTCTTCAAGTAAGAGGAGAGAAGACAAGACCAGACTGCCCATAGTCACACAGTGGCAGGTCAAGAGACAATAAATTTTTTTTTGTGTTTTTCCTTTTCCTTTTTTTCTTTCTATTTTTTTTTCCTATGATAGTAATCAAACTGTAGAAGCCCTCCTTGAGAAGGAGACTAGACTAGAAAACCTCCAGAGATACTTTCCAGCCTCAACTATCCTGTAGTTCTATCACTTTGTGTTGCCTCTGTATCAGCATGATCTATGGTGAGGTGGAGAAGGTCCCAGAGATCTTCTCATCCTGAGGTTTAGCACTGGATAGGCCTTTCTGGTAAACATTCATTATTAAAAACCTAAGGATTCACCCCAACTGAAGAAAATCATAGAATCATAGAATGGTTTGGGTTGTAAGGGACCTTGAAGATCATCGAGTTCCAACCCCACTGCCATAGGCAGGGACACCTCCCACTAGACCATAGAATCATAGAATCATAGAATTGTCTAGGTTGGAAGAGACCCTTGGGATCATCGAGTCCAACCATCTACCCCTACTCTACAAAGTTCTCCCCTACACCATATCCCCCAACACCACATCTAAATGTCTCTTAAACACATCCAGGGATGGTGACTCAACCACCTCCCTGGGCAGCCTATTCCAGTGCCCGACCACTCTTTCTGTGAAAAATTCTTTTCTAATGTTCAGTCTAAATCTACCCTGTTGGAGCTTGAAGCCAAGCCTCATCCAGCCAGGTCTTAAACACCTCCAGGGATCGAGCTTCCACAACTGGAACAAACTTGATCAGTTTGTTCCAGTGTCTCATCACCCTTGGAGTGAAAAATTTCTTCCTAATATCTCATCTAAATCTTCCAGTTTATAGCCATTCCCCCTCATCCTATCACTGCATGCCCTTGTAAAAAGTCCTTCCCCGGCTCTCCTGTAGGCCCCCTTTAGGTACTGGAAGGTCACCATAAGGTCTCCTGGGAGCCTTCTCTTCTCCAGGCTGAACAGCCTCAACTCTCAGCCTCTCCTTACAGGAGAGGTGCTCCAGCCCTCTGATCATCTTGGTGGCCCTCTTGTGGACCCACTCCAACAGGTTCATGTCCCTCCTATGTTGGGGGGTCCAGAGCTGGATGCCGTACTACAGGTGGGATTTCATCAGGGCAGAGTAGAGGGACAGAATCATCTCCCTTGACCTGCTGGCAACATTTCTTCTGATGCAGCACAGGATACTGTTGGCCTTCTGAGCTGTGATCACACATTGCCAGCTAATGTTGAGCTTCTCATGAATCAGCACACCCAGGTCCTTTTCCCCAGTGCTGCTCTCTATCCATTCTCCGCCCAGCCTGTATTTCTGCTTGGGATTGCCCCAACCCAGATGTAGAACCTTGCACTTGGCCTTGTTGAACTGAATCCAAAATAAATGCAGGTAATTCAACCTGGTCCTATTTTCCCCTGAAAAATGAAAATAAAACAAAACTATGAAAATACCAAAAAAAAAACCCCGAGCAAGATAACTTGCTCTAAGTGAAGCACTTGCAAGACAGGACTATTTTTAAGGGGGGAGGAAAAGACTCCAACAGTTTTCAAACATTAAGAAAAAGACAGAATAAAATTTAAATTAAGTTTTAGGTGAAATCTGAGAAAAGTTTGGAATGCTGCTTGTGCTTGTTCAGAGAGTAATGGGAAAGATCAGAAACAAAATACTTCTGCAAAAATGAGGGGAAAAAGGCTGAATAATAGGGACATGGATACTTGAAACTTCTGGTTGAAGGATTCAAAGATGTAACACATACTACTGGAATCCAGTTCGATTCCTGATTAACAATTGATGGAGGGAATTACAGCCGGTCTGTAGAAGTTTTCATGTTCACAGGGCTGAAATGATTTATTACATGTATACTGCCAGTATACAATCCTCAGGTGTGAACATTGCATTCCCATATATACAGTGTGTGAAAAACTCAGGAAAGAAAGGAACTGCTAGTGTTTGCAGATTCTGCTATGACATTAAAAGCTTGCTTCGCTTTGTGATAAATGTATAAAGCAACAAGAATCAAGACAGAGCAGACAATTTATGCGGCTGCTACAGCAAGTACTTCAATCACATTTATTCGTCATTTTACAGCAATTCACACATGGATAACATTGAGATTTACATGCTGAACTGCCAGTTTTTAGGAGTTTTTTCAGCTTATGAATATCTAATATGAATTGAAGACCTTTCAAAAAGTGTAATTATTTTTCTGCCAAATGATAGATTATATAGATGGTATCTTATCACAAACTTCATGTACCAGTTCAAATAACAGTTCTAACTGCTTAATTCATTTGTTTTTGCTTCAAGATTTAGAATGCCCTGCAAAATGATTGCTGGAAAATTAAAAAAAGAAAAAAAAATAGGAGGAAAAAAAATCAAAGGAAATAAATTCCTATCAATGAAGTAGCCAGGAATAAAGTGGAGTAGCTACAGAGTCACAGAAGAACACTGTCCAAAACAAAGAAGATCTTTGTTGTTAAAAATAAGAAACCCATAACAGTCCAAACACTGCACACTTTTTCAAAAAAAAGCAAAGGAAGGCCAGTTTGACCCAGCTTATAGAAGGTCATACTGCTTATTGTGCTGTTTTTAAATTGCATTTAAAAAATAAAAGAAAATAAAAAGAAAAGTAGTTTCTTAAACATTTTGGACAAATGACTTCTAAATGCATCTGTATCTTGGCAGTGCATCTCAGTAACACTGATTTACAGCATCTGATAATGTGGTCAAAGGAACTTCTGTAGGATCAAAATTCCACTTGATTATGTAAGCAAATGTAAACTGGCAGAAATAGAGATGCTGACTAAACATTGTATTTTATTTGAATAACCACTGCCGTTGTACAACTAAAAAAATCAAATAGCTGTCACATTTCTAATTGACCTTTGTCAATGTGTCATGGCTCTGGACCTCAGAGGCAAGTCACTGAGTGGCTGTAGCAGTTTTCATTTTAAATTCTTTATCCTGAGAGTAGCTGGAAACACTATTTTAAGTAAGCCAGGACATGTGTTAGCAAATAATTTAAATCATGTGTAAAGGACAACATTTTTTTCAAAAATGCAGTTGTATAATAGAAGTAGAATGACCTGTATAGACAATGGTTGTCCCTCTTTGTTTAAGGGTCTTTCCATAATGTGTACGCATTCATAAAACAAATTTACTGTTGAATTCGTTTCAGCATGAAGATGGTGGATTTCATACTGCCACACCAAACTCATTCCACTCATTGGGTTCACTCTCATAGCAAACCTATAAAGAAAATATTGTAAATAAAAATTAAAGGTTTATATAATCTTAGAATTTGTGAGATGAAGGAAAGGGATGAAGAACCTGACTCTAAAGGTTTTCAATCCTCCAAACCTCACAATGGGCTTTTGAACCAAACCCCTTGTACAGAAATAGACTATAGCAGAAAGGGCAACAAAAAAAAGATTTCTAAATATAGATTAGGACATGAATATTGTGTCTCTGCCCATTGTCCACTATTGCTTTCATTTGCCCTCATTGAATTTCCTTTATTGTGAAACAGAAGTGATCAGCTTTAAAAGATGGTGCAAAAAATACCTTGAAGGAAAATACATTTGCTAACAGACTTTATAGGATAGATTGCCTCTGGTGAACAAATTGCAGCTATTTCCCAAGTGTAATGCTGATAAAAGAACAATTCTTGACAATAAAAACAACAGCAAAGTTCTAATGCTATCACTGATACAATAAGCCATTTCAATGGTTCCAAAAAAAGTACAGTGGACAAATTAGAGTTTATTTACTTTTGATATTAGCAACTTTTTGAACAAGGATGTTTCTGAAAAATGTAACATTACAGCTTGAAAATCTGCTGAATGATTATGTAGATTTTGTTTATGAAAGCCTTATAAAAAGGAACGCTTTTGTATGCAAGCATGTAATGAATAGAAAGTTCACATTGCTTAGTCTAGGAAACGTCTTCTATCTGACAGAGAAAGCTTTTCATAGTGTGCCAAAACTGAGATGGATTTATGTTTCAAACAGACACTCACCCACCTCTCTGATTAGGATCCAAATGCTGCATCTTTCTCCCCTGCAATACAGTTTTTCAGTGGTGAAACTGAAAAGAGAGAAACTGTCATGGTGTAGTCTTTTTTTTTTTCCTCCAGAAATGTTCTGGAGACGACTTCCTCATGGAGAAAGGAGCACTTTAATCTTACTCCCAGAACTTTTTAATTCCTCAAGATGACCAAGAATACAGTGCTGTATAGCTAGAGTGCTTAGAATATCCTTCAATCCCTAACAGTACAGTTTCAGCATGAAGGCTCTCTCATTGATGATTACACTAAATAACACATCTCTAATCTAGAAAGGTAACAAAGTATCAGAAGACACTACTTTCCTTAGGAAATCTCTGAGGTTCTGGAAGGAAGACCCTTTGTATGTCCTTGTTCTGTCCTACACAACTACTATTTTTTGACCTCTAAACAGCAACAATAGCAACAACCACCATCACCTATGAGAGAATTGTGGTACTGTAAAGACAGCTGTCCCCACTGTTTTCCTGTTCAAGTGAACAGGCAAAGGTATCAGGTCAGTGTGAAGGCTCCCAAGAGAACTGTTATTATTCCTCCAAGTTCCGTACATTCTTAAAAAAACGCTTCCCAGATGATCCTCCTGTTGGTTTTGTTTGTTTGTTTGTTTGTTTTTTGTATTTGTGCTCTCTGATGCAGAGATTGCTATGATGTATGTAGATTTCTAGAAAATTGCTCTTGAACAAAAAAAAAAAAAAAACCAACCAAAAAACCACAGAGAGAATGCAGTCTGGGGTACAGTGACTGAACAAGGTCTGAAAGCCTACAGCTGCTGACTGCCAATGTGGCACTCTACAGAGCTCCAGCCAAAACCTGCGTTTCTATGAATCAATACATAGATTTTCACCTGCCCTCTTCCTTTATCACGCAACTCTCTCAAAGCCCATGTTATATTTTTGCTTTCTTAAACAGCCTAAGGAGATAGAGAGTGTTGAGGTTGAGAAGCTGAGAAAGCAGATACGAGTCAAGCTGCAAAGAAGCCATATGGGTAGAGAGCTGTACTTGTTCCAGTATTCTTATGAAGCTTGATATATCATGTACTTTTTGTTTTGTTTTGGTTTATTTCTAGAAACAAGCAGTTTTACAACATTTTTAAGCAAGACATGACCACACAATATAAGGAAACCTCCTTTGTCAAGGTATAATTCAAATATTTGTGCCTGTGTTTATCCCCAGTTAGATGACCTTGGAAAAACAGGAAGAGTTGTGCTGTAGGGTTGATTATGTTACCCAAGACGGTTGGTAATCTTTTGTCGGTTGTTTTATTTGTTTGTTTTTTCTTCTCTTTGCATTTTATTCTAAATAGTAGTTTTTAAATGTGTAGAGTTCTGTTCTTGAGTGAAATACAGATCAAACTTGCAATTTAAAGAAACCTGAAATATAGAAATTAAATCTCATACCTTCCCTACATTTGCTTCCCAGAGTGCAAAAGTAGTAATTTTCTAATTGTTTACCACTTTTTGTTTCGAATATGTATTGAAGTTGAGGTGAACTACACAATAAAACAAAAAAAAAAATCAAATTGAATCACTGATATGGGCAAAAAATAAAGATGGGGTAGGAAACAATTTTTTCCTTTTCATTTTTCATATTAAGTGAGAGGTTAACAATATACAAGATTAGATGAACCATACACATTTGCCAATAATAGCTTATCCTTCCTTACCTTTCAATAAAACATAAAAACATAAAACATGCCATTGTTGAGTACAGTGAATAGTAAAAACTGTGATAAAGAGAAGATAAGAGTAATAATTTTCTCCTTAGATTTTGCAAGTGTTCAGGTTTTTTTAATCCCTATTTTTTAATTACTAGGTTAATATTTTGCCCACTGGCTATGATAGTTTAAATTTCTGATCATTTCCAAAAACTTTTTACATTCATTAGAGAACTGTTACAAGTGTCGTTTTAATATTTGATTCAAATGACTGTTAGTAGTAATTTAAAACATAGTTTATTTTCCAATTCATGCAGAATCTTTTATTCCTGAGAGGACTTTACTTGATTTAACATTTATCTAGTTTTGCTATCATGTACTTTACCACTGAGTTTGATTTAAAAAAAAAAAAAAAAATAATTTGCCTTGGGCAAATTAGCAGTCAAGTGAAGACAGAGGTGATTTGTACCACGTCTTGAGTAGTGTTGAGCTGACACTGAATAAATCTGTCTACCATTTAATGATCTTTTTGCAGTGCTTAAAAACTCTGTAACTGAAGCACCACACAATAGCACAGTAGTCTCACTTAAGAAATCTTTCCTAGTCTAGGTTGCTGGAAAAGAAAAAGCGGAAGGAATACAGCTATTTAAATGCCAGAAAAATAATTTGAAGAAGACATTTACTGCTCACTTCTTCCTACCAAGTTCATGACTGGAACAAGCTAGGCTTTTTTTTCTATTTCTAATGCCATTTTTGGTGATATGTATTCTTTCAGCTGCCCTTACTATCATGCCTCTTAGAGCACCAATGGCTGATAAGTAATCAAGAGAAATTTCAAATATATAGGATATATATAGCTTTGAAAGCTAGCACCAAGCATCCAAAGGGAAGTTCTAGGGAGTCAGCAATAGCCAAAAACAAAACAAAAAAAAAAAACAACCAACCAACCAAACAAAAAAACCACCTGAGGAAAAAAAAGAGAAAAAACTCATCATGAATTAAGTTATATTAAAATTCAAAAACACCAGCTAGGCTTCAATGGGTAATAATAATGTAGTTAGTGTAGATAACTTAAGGCTGATTTCAACCTATGTGTGTTGGTTTGCCAGCCTTGGTCAAGCTATGAAATCATGGAACTTCATATTCATCTGTATGTATGGATAGCCTACACACATCTCACCAAGCCCTGTGTAATGTTCTAGCATTGACTAACTACTGGATAATACATGTCCATCTCTGATCCTGGATACTGTACTTCTTTGCTCCTGCGAAGATTGACAGCTCCCTCTGCTGTTCTCATCATGAGGTGCTCAGAATAAAGTCTCATTTTCCTGCACACAATGTTGGACTCTCACAGTTTGTCAATTAATGGCGATCAGACTGGCATGCTTTCAAACATTGGCTGGCATTCAGATGCCTGATGGCACCTTTAGGACACCTGCTTGGACAACCAATCCATTTCAAAACAGAGCTTGATAGTGTTATTAAAGCAAAGTATGGAAATCAAAACCTTTTTTTTTTTTTTTTTTTTCCTTCCCTTTTCTCTTTTTTTTAAGCTTTCTATTTCTGTTTGTACCCATCTGGTCTATTTACCACAGATGCAGACTTATGAAAGCTGTGCTGCTTGGCAATTGAAGTCTGACTTAAGACTGATATTAAAGAACCACATAGATGCTGTAACATACTACTCACCAATCTCCTCAAACCCAGAAATATGTTCCTTCTTTTCTCTGATTTTCATCTCATCTTCACCATGCTTTTCATTTGAATATTTAGTAGTTCATGAAGTCAGATTGGTAAAGAAAGTGACCCTCTCCCTTTTCTTTTTCCACAGTTTAGGTGTCATTTGCTCATTCTTTATGAGGAAAAACTTAGGCTAAAATAAATCCTTTAATCCCTGAAAGAAAGCAGAAAAAGAGAGTAAGTGATGCATATTCTCTGGAATGTTCAAGTAGTAATGATATATGCTAGACTAAACTTCTCGGGGCTGAAATTATTTATGAAGGTTTGGATAGTACTAAGTAAAAACCCTCTATATTTATTGGCAATTCCTTTATCCTAACAAATCCTATGCAAAGAAAAACAATAACATGAATCTAAATTTCTTCTATAAGACAACTTGTCTGCATGATTTTTTCTTACCATACTGTCACATAATCATATATAATTTTGGAAGTTATTTAAGTACCCAGCAGACACAGAGCCCGTATCACCCTTAAATACAACTCAACACATGTTGTACTTGCTGTGTAGATCAGCTGTAGTATGTATAAGGTATCCTGTACAGAACTTTTGAAATAAAACCTCCATCTGCTATAAATACACAGTAAAAATGCAGTGCAACTTTTTGAAACACTAATGTCTGAACCATTCTTCTCATAACCTAGTTTAATCTTTCCTCACCCTATCATGCAGAGTCTTTTATGACATTCCCCGTAAGGGGAAAATCTGGTAATACAACTAAGAACCATTAAAATTTCTACGAATATTTTGGCTTTAGTGAAAATAAAAGCCAAAAAATAAATACCAAGTACTGTACACGCAGGAAGCAGTTGCTGCCTTCCTGTGTCGTCAACTCACTGAACTACTACACCTGACATTTTTAGGAAACATATTTTCTATTTAAAAGTATTATTCACTAGATCATTGTCCAAAGGATTTTGCATAGTAGTTGAAACATTATAGGTAATTTCAAAATTTTCTTATTGTGTTTTCTATTGGAGATGTGACCTTGACATTCATGTGCTAAAATTTAGCCCCGCAATTCTGTTTCAACAATGGTCTTCTACAAACAAATCACAGTGAATGACAAAAATGTTCCTACTGGCTCCCTGGAGTGTTGATCTCTTCACTAGCTTTCCTGTGACCCACTTCAGATAGCTTCACAAGAACAAAGTAATATTAAGTATGTTAAAGATTTACCTGCTAACCTTATAGATTATTGCTTTTGAAGGATATTTGCATGCAAGCTCTGCATTTATTGAAGACATTTTCCCCCCCAAACTCAGCTACTCTTTACCAAGCAGGTGTTCTTAGTCCTACTGCATCTCAGTGATGTCCTAGTAGAAATGCTAAGTTAGTTCTCATTTTGAATGTAATCAGCTTCTTCTTAGAGGGAAAGGATAATCAATGAAAGCCAGAACTCTCTGCATTCACATTGCAAAATGGAAAAAGTATTACAGTTACCATTAAACCAGAGTAGTTCTGCTTTAATGGAAAAAAAAAGTATTTATTTTCCTTTGCTGATACATCCAACTTTTTAAGTATGACTTTTGGGCAAGTCTTATTTTTGTCAATAGGTTTAATTATTTCTGTAGATGTTAAAAACACTGTATTAACCAAATAGCTGCATTCCTAGAATAAGAAATTAATCTTCTTCACTGTGCAGCAGAAATTGGGAGATTTACAACACAGTACCCTCAGTATTTGCTGAGTATATGTCTGTGCACTGAGTATACATGCATAACCACTCACACATGCATATTCTTTACTGGTGGCACTGCATAAATTCCCTTCCATGCTTTATTATTTTACAGTGTAAAATCAAGCTGTGGGTTGGCTCATTGCTGAACCAGTGCTTGATCCAATTACACTGACATGTTGCATATTCAAGAAAGCTGATTGGAAATGTTATCAGGGATATGTGCTACAGCTCTGACTTTCTTCCCCAAATTTTAATTGATAATGTAATAAGTCGATGATATGCTATTATAGCTTGTGCTAGACTTTACTATTCATTTACACTATCCGTGGTACAGTGATCTTAAGCTGTCTTCTTAAAATGAAATGAAGACATGCATAGATCTCTTTTACTCTCTATTTCACTGTATCTCTGACAAATTCAAATTTTACACCACATTACACAGTTTTGCATATTTATTTTTTTTTTCTGTTGTAGCCTCTTGGGATCAAACATAATAAACTACATTTCCATTAGGCTAGACAGGATAAGACGCAGTGCTTCTATTTGATAGTTACTTACGCAAATGATACTGAGTGGTCCTAAGCCAAAAGTGAGAGAATTACACCTGTCAGGTGCATCTCCTGTACTCCGAAATGCATCCCTTTATTTTGAAATGTCTGTTCTAACACAAAGTTCTGCTTAGTCTGCTTTTTTATTAAGTGATATTTTCACAGTACAAAAGTCTGTCCGCTCCCCCTTTCCAATATGAACTCTTGTTTTACTAGACACTTGTTTGTTATTTTACATTGTATTTCCCATCATGTCGTGAGACTAACTTGGACTTTCTGTTTATCATTAAGGAGGCACTGAATACTCATTTTTAAGTAGGTGCCATTAGCAAATAATTTCTTCTCAAAAGTGTATATATGAAGCATGATACACTGTATCAGCTAAAATCAATTCATATACATAGTTTATCATTATTGCTATGTCACTATTATGGGATTATCCTGATTCCTATTCTGCATCATAACTCCCATCAAGCCTTAAGGTCAGGATAAGCTACCCATTAATCTTGTTCTTACAAGAACCTAACAAATCCTCTTTAATTTGGATCTGCTTCAGTTAGACTTGTTTTGTAAAATATGAGATAGCCAATTACACATGCATAATGCTGAAACCTTTTGCAACTCTTTATTAGCATAAACTTATTTGAAATCATGATTCATTTGACATATCCAACAGAGACATGTTGTAAAAATGAATGGGACAACTAGCATTAGTACTTGGGTTCTCTAGTAATTTTCTTCTAGTTTAAAACAATAAACATATTAATACCATGGTTATAAAAGTACTGTTCTCCAGATAATGTTCTTTTCTTTAATTTGAAGGGTGTTTCCAATTTCCCTGAATGAAATATTCCCTCGTTTATAGCTCTTTTCTAACATAGAGAGGTGTATGCACATATGTATTATGATTCTTGTCCTAATTTCCCTAACACCTCTTTTCAAAGTTGTAGCAGTATATGGGTATGTGGTGGGAAAAAAAAAAAAAAAAATCTTCCATGCTTTTCTCCCATTTGCTTATGTTCATACCTCTGAAGGATAAGTTATTTGTACAGGGGAAGTCTGCTCCTCTTAGACTCATGCAAGATAGTGCTTCCTCCCGAAAGAGAGAGCAGAAGTAATAATATTTGATAATGGCTCAAATTTCTGCCTGTTAAAAATGGTATGCTTCACGTACAGGATGACACAGGTTTGTTCTTCTAGGTGCATAAGACAACAAGTAATTAGAATAAGTTTGTAAGATAAGCATAGGCAGTAAACATAATTCTAGCTGATGTCCCCCTTGGCAAGGGAGGGAGGCATTTTGACAGTTTCCTATCTGCCCTACTTATGTGTAAAAGCCTCTGAGACTACAACGCTTATCTTTTCCTAACATTCAGTGGATGTGATCACACCTCCCTCTTTGCCCTTTCTCCATCAGGTATCTGCATCACAATCTTTTGACAAACCTACACATGAAATACTAAACTGGACACAGTTCCTATGCAATTCTCTGAAATACATCCCTCTTCTTGTTTTAGTGCAGCTCTTACAGCCCTGCACTGCAAAAAAAAAAAAAAAAAAAAAAAAAAAAAAAAGCAGCATGGCCCAAAATGTAAAATTTGGTTTTATAGATGTTTCCTTATGAACAAAGAGAATTTGTGTGGATATAGTAATTTGTAGTATTCCGTAACTACATCACAAGGAACAGCCCAAAATATTCTACATATACTAAAATTTAACAAAATTACCTATGGAAAAGCGTGTGCAAAAGGGTATATTAAGTGAAGTCATACATTATCTTTACTTATGCAAAAGAGCATGTACTTAACTGCAGTAATACTAATAGTCACTTACAAAGCAGAAAAAGGTTGATTTAGTGAAAAAAAATCTGGTTTTGTTATTTATGGATGCTTAACTAGGTATTGCTGACACTAACAGAAATTAACAGGGGATGTAAGCTTCATAATAGTGTTATGAATATAAAATCTGACATCTGTATTAATAGATAATGTGTGATGACTAAGAAGAATAAAGAAAAATTACTGATTGTGAGTTTGTTGTATGTAAAATGGATCCCTTTTATATTTTACAATTTTAACTATTACAGCAGTTGTGAATACTCTGACTTGCAGGAAGGCTGCTTAAAATGATAAAAATCCCATAATGCTTAATTTTACACTTAGTTAAGCTTCTCAAATATTGTATTTGCTTTCTGTAACAAAACTCTAAGGAAATGAAGACACAGAGGTACAGTCATCACATACATTGATCAAAAATACACATTAAAGCCCCACATGCTTGTTGGAGAAAAGACAGGAAAAAGATCCTAAAGAAAATTATGGGATAAAAAGGACATTGCCTAAGGAAATGAATGAAGAGATTCAGAGAAATCTTCAAAAATACCCAAGGAGAACCAGCTACAGACAAGGATTTTTATATGCCACGACAGTAGGAAAGTGTCCCTCAACAAATACAGGTGAGTGCAGTGGATGGTGAGGAAGAAACAGCTCTCTGAGTGACCCATTATTGTAACAATGAGGTTCAGTACTGCAGAAACCATAGTGTTACCTTTTGTTCTGATTTACAGGCCAGAACAAGATACTGGGGAGAAAACAGGAAGGAGGACGTGAATTATTATTTCCCAAGGATTTTTTTATTTTTTTTTTAATATGCTCAAAGAAACGAATGAAATCCCTGTATGGCTTTAGTGACCTTTGGAACCTTTGGACCTTTTTTTTTTTTTTTTTTTTTTTCTTTTCTGCCCTTCCCTCTCTAAAAGCCTTGCAAGGTAGCAAGTGTCAGGCTGTGGAAGAAGGCTGAAGTTATTATTTCAGGAACACACTGGTTCTTGTCAGGAAGGTGGATTTGAGACCAATCACTATACATCCACTTCCTCCTTCTCACATGAATTTAAACAGTTTAATTTACTGTGAGATTAGATTATGTGAGATTAGGGTTCATTCTTCCCTTTCATGCAGACTGTTGGCATCAGAATTAAAACCAGATTTCAGAAGTGATCTAGGCAGGTGACATCCCTTTTAAAAAGAGCCTTAGGAATGTAAACTCTACTGATTCTTACAAATATTTTCATTAATGGTACAGATGATAAATGTTCATCTATAAACATCTTTAAGAATTCCAGGTTAAACACTGTAAAAAAGGATGTGTTTTGCTTTCTCTTTTCCTGTCTTCCTACGGCAATTTCAAGATTCTGTCTTTGTGTAATTTATTAATTTGTGCTAATTTTATAAAAATTGCCACAATGTGTAGTTGGTTAGCCAGAGACTGACAAGGACCCTGACATATGTCACCTATTCCCAGTGGAAGAAGCTTCAGAGCAAACTAAAGAAATCATTAGGTTTAACAACTATGCTCTGAATATTGAAAAGCAGGGATATAAATAGGAACAAAGGCCTTAGACTGAGAAAAGGTTTTATTTGGCTTAAAGAAAAATTAACAATAAGGGACATTGACCAAAGGAGAGAGAAAAAGTTACATATTCCAGAGGAGAAATCATTAGCAGAAATGTCTTTGAATCCTGAAAACTGGTTAGTTAATTTCTGAAGACTGTAGTAAAATGGTTAAAAAATCAAGAGTTGTAATGATATGTGAGCATTTTAATACTATGTTTAGATGTGCAATTTTTCATTATTTTAAGTCCTTATAAAGATTCAACTTTTAAATTAATTGCTTCATATTTAAACTACCAGAAGCTATGTGAGGGACATATAAGATTATACTACCAAAAAACCCGTGGTCATAACAGAAATTAAGACATGAACAGGGTATTCAATGGGCTATGTTATGGGTCCTTTCTGTTTCCTGCAGGTTAAAAACACTATGTTGAATTGCTGATGGAAGTGTACCTTCCCTCCCATATGTAAGAAAATATGAACAGAATCATCCTTACCTGAGACAAGCACCAGGAATATAGTGGATTCAGAGTAGGTCCAGTGTGATGAGACCACTGAGATATCCAGTAGAGGAAGATGTGATGGACAAGTGGCATTTAACTATTAGAATTATAGAATCACAGAAGGGTTTAGGTTGGAAAGGACCTTGAAGATCACCTAGTCCCAACCCCCCTGCCATGGGCAGGGACACCTCCCACTAGGCCAGGTTGCTCAAAGCCCCATCCACCCTGGCCTTTGAACACTTCCAGGCATGGGGCATCCACAACGTCCTTGGGCAACCTGTTCCAGTGCCTCACCACCCTCATAGGGAAAAAATTTCTTCCTCATATCTGATCTAAATCTGCCCTCTCCCAGTTTGAAGCCATTCCACTTTGTCCTATCACTACATGCCCTTGTAAAAAGCCTCTCTCCATCTTTCTTTTAGGCCCCCTTCAGATACTGGAAAGCTGCTCTAAGGTCTCCCTGGAGCCATCTCTTCTCCAGGCTGAGCAACCTAACATCCCTTTAATAGACATTATTTTATGCCTTCTGTTTGAACAGGATTTACCACAATGTATTTCTATTCTTTAGAGTAACTCAAATACTGGAGGAGAATAAATTTCCAATCATGAATCTACTATATGTGGCATCTCATTTTACATTCCAGTACCTTAGAAGGATATTGAAGTTCATATTTTGTAGACCTAAAGAAGGGAGTCTGGGGGTGTGGGCAGGTTGTTTATCTTTTTGTTTCATTTTATTTTGATCTAGCATGCTGTAGCATGAAAAGAAAAATTTCTGGTTTATTAGAAGGAAAAACAGTCTTTCACTGGAAAATATTAAATATAGTCCCCCCAAAATTAAGGAAAATTATTACCCTTCTAAAATCTGTGTCTAGATATGGAATTATAATATGAATGGGAAGAATTCAAAATAAAGAATTTGTTTAAAAAGTAAGCAACAAAATAAACTGTTTAGTCATACACTTCAAGAGGACAATTAAATGGTAAAATCTCCAAATACATTGCTATTCTGCCATGTGTGGTAAAATAAGTCCATTAAACTTTCTAAGAAAATAATACTTATATGCTCAAAGTTATGATGTTCTTAAATATTGATCCATTGCAAATATGTACAAGGCTTTAGCCTACAACCTGTGACTCTCGCTGGTAGATGCTTTACAAGCACAAAAGGAAGGGACATATTTCTCTTCTCATTTATGTTTATGTATTTATTCCTATATTTTCATTGTTAAATATGAGAAATAAGATAAAATAAATTGGTTAGGGCCAGGCCAAAGAAACAAAGTTTAATAAATACATAATAGAATTTGACATGTGACGTGAAAATATGAGTTTGCAGATTTTGCACATACTGTGACACAGATGAGTCTAACATTGGGTTTAAAAAAAGTTGTGAAATATGCAAATGGCTGCATAGGGATGAAACAAGTTTCTATGTAGTTCAAATCTGTGGTTTTGTGCAG